>NC_053158.1:166486053-166506053 GCF_016835505.1 Polypterus senegalus
CGCTGCAGTAAAGGCCTGGCAGAGCATTAAAAGGAGGAAACCCAGCATCTGGTGATGTCCATGAGTTCAAGACTTCAGGCTGTCATTGCCAGCAAAGGGTTTTCAACCAAGTATTAGAAATGAACATTTTATTTCCAGTTATTTAATTTGTCCAATTACTTTTGAGCCCCTGAAATAAAGGGATTGTGTTAAAAAATGCTTTAGTTGCCTCACATTTTCATGCAGTCTTTTGTTCAACCCACTGAACTAAAGCTGAAAGTCTGCACTTCAACTGCATCTGAGTTGTTTCATTTAAAATTCATTGTGGTAATGTACAGAACCAAAAATAGAAAAAAGTTGTCTCTGTACAAATAATTATGGACCTAACTCTGTGTGTGTGTGTGTGTGTGTGTGTGTGTGTGTGTGTGTATATATATATATATATATATATATATATATATATATATATATATATATATATATATATATATATGTATGTATGTGTATATATATATATATATATATATATATAGTCCCTGACAAAAGTCTTGTCGCTTCTCTATTTTGTAGAAACTCCTGCTATTAACCTGACTTTTAATTAATCAACTGGTGTTAGAAATAGCTCATATGAAAAGCTAAAGCCCTCCCAAATGATGTTTAATGCACTGAAATAAATTAGTTTCACTGAAAAAAGATTTATCATTTAATCAAGACAGAAAGGTTAAATTTGGGCAAGACAAAAGTTTTGTCATCTATACAGAAAATAAACAACTTTACTGCAAATCCAAAAATATGTCAGCAAATTAAGTAGTGGTGCTGTGAGATCCAAATTTAATACCTTGTATGACTTCCATGAGCTTGAAGGACAGCATCCATGCAGTTTGGCAAGGATTCATACAATTTATTGATGAAGTCATCAGGAATAGCAAAGAAAACAGTCTTGCATGCCTCCCATAGTTCATCAATATTCTTTGGTTTCGTCTTCCATGCTTCCTCTTTCATCCTACCCCACATATGCTCAATGATGTTCATGTCTGGTGACTGGGCTGGCCAATCCTGGAGCATCTTGATCTTCTTTGCTTTAAGGAACTTTGATGTGGAGATGGAAGTATGCGATGGAGCACCATCCTGCTGCAGAATTTGGCCTTTTTTATGGTTGGGAATATAAGAGGTAGCTAAGATTTCTTGGTATTTTAGACTATTGATGTTGCCTTCCACCCTGCAGATCCCTCGCATACCCCCATACTGGATGTAACCCCAGACCATGATTTTGCCTCCACCAAACTTCACTGTTTTCTGGGTAAATCTTGGCTCCATGCAGGTTCCAGTAGGTCTCCTGCAATATTTGCGGTGACTGTGGTGTAATTCAACAGAAGATTCATCTGAAAAATCCACCTTCTGCCACTTTTTCAGCGTCCATCCTTTTAGTAGGCTGTGGGCCTTGGCAAATGCCACACGGTTTTTCAATTGTCTTTTGTTTAGTGCTGGCTTATGGGCACTGATTCGACCATGGAGGCCATTTCGAGACAGAATCCGACAAACTGTTCTGGTTGACACAGGGACTTCAGGTGACCAGGTCTCGTGGAGCTCTGCTGTAGTGGAAAATGGGCTGGCCTTGGATTTTCGAGCCAACAAACGGTCCTCTCGAGCAGTTGTCTTGCAGGGTCTTCCTGACCTGGGCTTGTCAAAAACATCTCCAGTCTCTTCAAATCTTTTTTTTTTAATCCACTGAACTTGACGCTGAGACACATTAAAGGTGTTTGCCACATCAGCAGTGGATTTGGTCTTCAGCCTCTTGATAATCAACACTTTAGTCTCAGGGTGAATCTTAGGCATGTTTGCTGAGGTCTAGTTGCAGTTGATGTGAAGGTCTAGTGTACTGGGGTTCTTTTTATACACACACCTGAGACCTAATTGATCCATTATTAGTCACAGGTGAAGCTCATATGACAAGGCGACAACACTTAAGTCTTGCCAAAAATTGACTCAATGGGCTTTACCAAGCTGTGAATATTAGAATACTTTTTGTCAGTTTCGTTTTGCACTGAAACATTATTACAAAAGCTGATGGGATTAAAATGACCAATTTCTTGTAACAAAATCTTGATTAGAAATATATTTTAGCGGCACTTCAGGTCAATTTGTACACAAGCGACAAGACTTTTGTCAGGGACTGTATATATTGTTTCTTTTGACATCTTTATTTTGATCATCTGATGAAATAACATAATTTAATACTAACCTGGACAATAAATGTTTTTAAAAGTTTAAGGAAAAGTTTAGCATGTTTTAGTTACAGCTGCTGTGGAGGCTGTTCATATTGACAGTTATATGGTTTTTTTTTATTGAGTGTAGTGATTGGTTTGATTTGTCATTTTCTTCATTACTCCAATATTCTAATCTCACATACAAATGATGTGTGTGTCAGGTTAATAAAATCATTTGTTAAATAAGTAAACAAAGGCAAGGCAGACAGAAAAGCTAAAAGTAGCAGCTGGATTTAATATCCATCTCACAGTGTGACATGGTGGTACAGAGGTTAGCACTGTAGACCCACAACTCTAGAATCTTATGGTTCAAATCTTGACCCAGATAGTATTAGTGTGACGTTGCAATGTGAGTGCCCATGTGGGTTCTGACTAGGTGCGCCTGCTTCTTCCTATATTTCAAAAATATGCAGGTTAGATTACTTGGCATGTGCGAATTACAGTGCTGGTGTGTGAGTGAGTGTACTCAGCATAGAATACACCTTCATGGTTAAGTGCTGAAATACATTCACCGAGCAAATTACTAGGAACACCTGTAGACCTGCTTATTCATGCAATTATCTAATCAGCCGATGATGTGGCAGCAGCGTAATAGAATCATGCAGAACAGGTCAGGAGCTTCAGTGAATGTTTACATAAAAACACCAGAAAAGGGAAAAATATGATATCTTGTGATTGACGACTGCATGATTTTTGGGTTGGGTAGGTTTGAGTATTTCTATAACTGCTGATCTACTGGGATTTTCCACACGCAATGGTCTCCAAGTTTACTATGAATGGTGCAAAAAAAAATCCAGTGAGCGCAGTTCTGCAGATGTAAATGTCTTTTTGATGACAGAGGTCATAGGAGAATGACCAGGATGGTTACACCCAACAGAAAGACTACGGTAACAAAGATAACCACTCTGAACAAATCTGGTCAGCAGAAAAATATCTCAAAATGCAGAACACATCGAATCTTGAAGTGGATGGGCTACAATGGCAGAAGATCATGTCAGGTTCCACTCCTGTCAGCCAAAAACACAGAGCTGAGGCTATAATAGGTGCAAGATCACCAAAACAGGACAGATGAAGACTGGAAAAATGTAGCCTGGTATGCTGAATTACAATTTCTGCTTAGCTACAGAGATGGTAGGGTTAGAATTTGGTGCCAACTGCATTAATCCATGCACCCAACCTGCTTTTGTCAACAGTAAAGGCTATTGGTAGTGATGTAATGGTATGGAGAATATTTTCTTGGCACACTTTGAGCGTGTTAATAACGATCAATCATCGCTTGAATGCCGCAGCCTGTTTGTGTATTGTGGCATCCCTTCATGGACACGATTTACCCATCTTCTAATGGCTACTTCCAGCATAATAATGCACCAAGTCCAAAAAGCATAAATCAAACTGGTTTAATGAACACGATAATGAGTTCAATGTTTTTCAGTGGCCTTATCAGTCACAGGATCTGAATCCATAAAGAACACCTCTGAGATGTAGAAGGAAAGGAGATTCACAATTTGAATCTACAGCTGACAAATATACAAAAATTGTGTGATGCAATCAAGTCAGCATGAACCAGAATCTCAAAGGACTGATTGTGAAATCCATGCCACAAAGAACCCAGTATTACCAAGATGTTCCTAATTTGCTCAGCCAGTGTATGCAGGTCATGAAAATGAAATTGAAGAATATTATTCAAACAAAGTAAATAAAGGATTACATGGAAAAAAATAATGATAGTCATAGTCCTGTGAAGAAGCACTGCCATAAGAATTTCTACTTTGTAGAAACCCGAAAAAAAAATTTGTAGTTGGTGCGAGTAGAACTGGAAATGGTGTTCGTGGCATTGTATGGACTCTCATACACTCATCAGAACATAAAAATTTAAGATGAATATATTTACGTACATTGACAACTTTAAATTTAACTTATAAACCTATACAACATTAAAAAACCTGTGGTGCATCTAGTAGCTAACTCTGGAAGCAATAATATTAAACATTTTGAATGCCACCCTGTAAACATAACAGGCATCCTAGTCTAATGTAACACATACTGAGGATGACCAGTAAGGCTGCACATGAACATGCTCAATTCTGGGGCTTTGAGAACAAAGGTGGAATGGTGGCTCTGAGGCAAGGGATCTGCACTGGCAATCGGGAAGGTTGCCGGTTTAAATCCCGTAAATGCCAAAAAAAGGACTCTGCTCTGTTGGGCCCTTGAGCAAGGCCCTTAACCTGCAATTGCTGAACGCTTTGAGTAGTGAGAAAAGCACTATATAAATGCAAAGAATTATTATTAGCACAGGAAATAGATTAACTTTTCCGCACATTAGAGTGCAATTGATTGATTTAACTCACTAGGAAAGCCAAATAAATGGGATATAGCAACATGCTGTAAAATTAATATATATTCATTTATCCAGATGAAAAAATTAATAGTCAGAGCTTGAGAATTTCTCCATCATCTCCCACCTTCCATTTATCTTGTGAAAAGCCTTAATACCAGACTTAGTCAATAAACTGTTGTATTTTTTATCCTCTCCCCCACCTCAGATGTGGAAGATAGTGAGATTGGCAGGTGCTTAAGATCAATTTGTAAAAGTAAAAATTGACTAAAAACTAGCGCTTTCCCAGCTGCTATAAACTTGTTGAACTCTGCCATTTCCTCAATCTGAATTTTTCATTGAACATATACAGTAATCTATGTTGTAATGTGTAGTATACTGTTTACTAATATGTGCATTAATAATCTATGTTGTACATCTATGCAATAATAATCCATCCTGGTTACTTGAATATTTAACACTGTATATGACGTATTACTAATATTTTGAATACATTTTGTATTATTATTTTGTATTTATTTAGTGTATTGTTATCTATTTGAACTATTTGTCTTTTGGATTTTAAATGCACCTTTGGGGCTATTACAAAAGTAATTCTCTTGTGTTACACAATGACAATAAAGTGCTTGAACTTGAAATTTGCAAATTAAAGATCTATTGTCTGAACCTTTTGATTGTTATTATTTTGGCAAGAAACCCGTTTTAATAAGTGAAATCAGATAACTTTCATATTTACCACTTGGTAAAATATAACTATTTCTTTAAAATTGGCATATTACTGGGTAAAAAAGTTCAATAATGTTAATGTTAATATTAACTGCATAACCTCTCCCCTAGCACTTATTTTCTTTCCCAGGTATTCTAGAAATCTGTTTCATGACAATTTCTTTCTAAGAAACATACAGTGCACACAGGATTACACAATGGCTTCCCAAAATCACCATTATCTGCAGGCCTCAAAATCTTTGTTAAGTCTGGAAACTGTTTCATTTTGATATGTACTGAACATGTGGTTCATGGCTATCTATTAAAAGTACTGCATGAATCTCACTGCTGAAATTAATTTGGATGTATTTTATATGAACATAAGTATACCCGAGGTGTATTTTAAACTCATAAAACTAAGTTGAAAATTTATGAAAAACATACAAAGGGGTAATTAATTTGAAATTTTACTTCAGAAAAGCATGCTTAATTGAGAACACCAGGGCCCAAACAGCTCTTAATTAGAACTAAAACTAAAATTAGTATAACTATTTCTACTACTAATAAAAGGTGTATATGTGCTGGCTGAACTACTTCTGAACATGCCACAATGTGTAGTAGGGTCTCTATATTGTTTGTTGAAAACACAAAAAGCACAAATGATTTCTTTTAAATTTTTATTGCAAATCTAAATAACACCTCAAGGTATTTTAGAAAAGCAATTTCAAAAACAGAGAAATCAAGGCACTAATATGGAAACTTAAGCACAACTGAAATGCATTAAAAAAAAAAAAAAGACTAATCTTTCAAATATTACATTTCAGCCAAATAAGACTGAAATCATGTTAAAAGGTAGACAACAAGCACATATCGGCGCATTTTAATTTACTGTTAGTAAAATAAGCAATATTTAGAAAAAATAATCCTTACCTTCCTTCCTTCTGTGTACTGCTCCTGCGATAGCAAGTGATCCAAAAAAAACTTTTTAAAAAACTCACTGGACTGCCAGTCATATTATTTTCCATTTAACACACATGAGATTTATCACTTAAAAGTGTGTACGTATATTTTTAAAATCAGAAATAAAATAGTTCAATAAGTAGCTTCACGCAACATGTCAATAACGCAAGATAAATGATACTCTGAAGTTAAATAATAACATAAACTTCTATCTGCTCTACCACAAAATTAAAGATATAAGGTTCAAGTGTTCTATGATAATTAATAAAATGAATATTAAAGATGGGCTAAATACTGCATGTGATGCATATATTCTTCCTAAAATATACCTACAGAAAAACAAAATGCTGCTGAAATACTTAAAGTAAAATATTAATAATGAAAAATTATACAAGTTATTTTTTGTTAGTGCTGTCCAGGACAGTGCTGCAGAAGTCATATTTATGACCTAGTGAACTTGGGAAACCTTGTGTTGGTTGTTTGGCGACACTAAACGGCCTGATATGAGCAACCCTTTGATAGATTTATATTCTACTTCAAAATTTCTTCCTTGCTTTGCATGAAATGTTGTTGAGAAAGGTGTGAGGTCCTCTAATCACTAACTAGGGAAATGATGAGATTATGATAATGGGTGGACTTCTTTCTCAACAAAAAATTAACAGTATATAATTTTCACATTTTTTACAATGTTTTCCTCAAGGATAACAAAATTCCAGAATTATCACATTTACTTAAATATGTCACCCGTTTTACCTGATCATTGGAAAGCTTTTTTTTACCATAAACTAAAAAATACTTAAGAAAATATATGCAAACAATGATACTGATTAAGTACAATTGTCCCTAACCCTCACTCCTTGCTTTTCAATCTATTTGGCAATGAGATCAATCCATGCACCCAAAATGGTCTATTGCTTTTTAAAAACATTACTATCTCTATTAGAAATCCTAACCTCCAAAATATTAAATTTAACTTCATAAGCAGATTTACTCCATGTAAATGATTTATTATGGACTTAGCCTTTATGGCATTTGTGTCAATCTTAGTTCAAAGCACTTTTCTTCACATGTTTGAGCAGTGCCCCATCATAGCTATTTTCTAATCAAAGATTGCTATTTTCCTGTCTTGCACTCCTATTGTCAGAGTGCATTTAAATGAACACACATAACCAGATTAAGGTGAAACCCCAGACCCAGTTAAGGCAAAAATCGGCAAGTAGGTCTCCTGTGTTAAATTGCTTTGATGTCATTAAACTGCGCAAAAAAAAAAACCTCATCATCCACCATCATCAATTCGAAAATAAACATGACACCTGTAATCCTTTTCTCTTTTTGTGTTTTAGAAATATGTCTATTCAAACTGATATCCTATTTATAGGTTTTTGTTACCAGAATGCACACAGCATACTTTTTTTTCTGCTTGACTGTGTGATGGAGCCCAGCAAAGGACCTGGTACACATGTTTTTTCCTCTACACCCAGTTCTGCTAGGATAGTAACATAGGTATTTTTACTTCAACAAGTATTGCATTAGGTTACTCACTGCTTTAAAATGTAATCTGACTACGTAATCTGCATTACTTTTAGTGTGTTAAAGCACTGCTTCTGAGATTGTGTTGCAGAGTTTAACACTGTGCTCTCAGATCATCGAAATATACTTAGCGATTTCTGAAGTATTGAGGAGGATTATTTTGGCCAGGAGGAGGAATAATGCGATCACCTGAACATTTGCCTCAGAAAATGTATTCTGTGGACATTTCTATTTGTGGCTGCTAAAAGCATGTACGAAAAAAATACATGTGCAGGCTGACAGAGCATAATGGACACATGAAGACTACAAAATCCTTAGCAGTAACCTGATTGTGGGTTTACATGACAATATAACTGGGTTATTTCTGAATTCTCAAACTGAAACAAGGGTTTACATTGCATTTTAGAAATCAGGTTTCTATGGATAACCAGATTAGTGAGACACATATAAACAAATTGACTGTATCTCTCTCTTGCCTCAATCATTTATTTTGCTTAATCTTATTTCCCTCTCACTTCTCCAACAGAAGCTATTCTCCCTGAATTCTCTTGCTGGTAAATCTATTGTAATAACCTGTTGGAAATCAATAGCCTTTCTATTAATTTCAGCCTGGAAAGCCTCTATCTCTTAATTTAACCCTATTGGAGATAACAGAAGCAATGATTAACATTAGCAAGTAGCAATAATGGGTCAAAATCATTCAGAATCTGGTTTCAGGTGGGTGTCACTGCTACTGAATTAAGTACCTCTAGGGCGCTGAGGACCAGTTGGTTTGCATGCCAATTTCACTTGTCAGTTGGGATCCCCTAGCAATATACAACAGAAGCATTAGTTTGAAGGGGTGGAGAATGGAATTTGCTTGTTTTATCCTCCAAATAAACGACTAGTAAGGGAAAAAAGAATGCAAGGTACAGTAAAAGGTACAATATAAGGTAAAGTATGTATGTGATGGAAAAGAAAAAAAAAAAAGCTACTTAAATAGCAACTGGCATTAACAATTACTATTATTAACTGTATTAACAACTACTACTTCAGAGATACATAGAGAATTCTTCTTTTTTGCCTTACGTCCTACCCCACCATAATCTATTGTCTATATGGTCGAGAGCGGGAGCGGAAGATGACTCGTCGGCGGATTATATGGTAACAGACTTTGGAATGGAATCGACAATGAATCAAATGTTCAGCACAAGAGTTGATGGAGTAACAGAACGGGCGGGACACAGGCTTCAAAGCTGCATCTGTGGCTGGAAAAAGGTAACATCAGAGAAGGGTCTCAAGATCCACCAGGGCGGGAAAAAGTGCCTGAGAGGGCGTTGTGAGGGGCCTCACTTTGACCACTACTTCTTTAGAGGTAGGGCAAATCAGTCAAGTGAAGCCCAGTGGCAGGTTAGTCACCACAGTCCACAGGGTATCAGAACCCCAGACAAAGCTCAACCAAGCACAGAGCCGCCAACGCTCATGAGTCCAGAACCCATCCAGCCACAGATAGCAGTAGAGTGGAAGATGAAGGGACGGAAGCCTCAAATCTTATGGCCTAAATCCTGCCAAAAAAAGGAGTGGAAAACCACAAACACAGACCTCGTCCATCTTCTAGAGGGGCAGAAAGGGTACGTGGAAAGAAAGCTGGAAAGAAAAAGGCCACAGAATTGGAAAGGAAAGGACTTGAGGCACTACAGGGCGAAATTAGGCAGCGAATTGCAACACTGCGAAGAGCAGAATGCCTAAGAAAGAAACATAAGAAGAAAGAACGAATGAGGACTTGCTTCTATAGAGACCCCCATAAGTTTGTCAAAGATCTCTTCGTAAATGAGAAAACTGGGACCCTAAAAGCACCCATAAGGGAACTAGAGGAGCACCTGAGGAAAACCTACTTTGATAACAAGAGGCATGTGCCAGCCAGTATTCCAGATGACATGCCGCCAATTCAACCGCCCGAGCACCAGTTGGAAATAAGGCCCCCTACATGGAGCGAAGTTGAGAGGACAGTAAAGCGGGCAAGAGCAGCCTCAGCCCCTGGGCCCAATGGCATCCCATATAGGCTCTATAAGAATGCGCCAGGCGTTTTGAAGTACCTCTGGAAGCTAATGAAGGTGGCATGGGAGAAAGGAGTCATACCGAAGGCATGGCGGCGGGCAGGAGGTATCCTGATTCCCAAAGAGAAGAATTCTTCAACCATCGATCAGTTCCGCCCGATCAGCCTCCTGAATGTGGAAGGAAAGATTTTCTTCAGTGTTGTGGCCCAGAGACTCTCAGCGTTTTTGCAGAAGAACAATTTTGCGGACACCTCAGTGCAGAAGACAGGGATAAGAGGATTTTCAGGATGCCTGGAACACCAAAATGTCATCTGGCACCAGATACAGACAGCCAAGAAGAAGATCTGCACGTGGTTTTCCTAGATCTTGCCAGTGCTTTTGGGTCAGTGCCGCATGAGATCTTGTGGACGGCGTTCAAGTTCTTCCAAGTCCCAGAGGGAATCACAAGGCTGGTCAAAGCCTACTTCCAGGACCTGCAATTCTGTGTGACAACACAGACTAGAACAACGGCCTGGCAGCACCTCGAGATAGGCATAATGGCGGGCTGTACCATCTCTCCACTGGCGTTTACCATGGCGAAGGAGCTCATTATTCGAGCCTCCCGATGGGTGGTTGGAGGGGAACGGTCGAAGGCTGGTTTGCGTTTCCCCCCAATCAGGGCATACATGGATGATATGACAACAATAACAACAAACAACGCATGCACCAAACATCTGTTGAATAAACTTCAGGAAAACATCAAGTGGGCACAAATGGAATTTAAACCCAGCAAATCCCGCAGTATCTCCATAGTCAAAGGCCAGCTTACCAATGAGAGGTTCCAGGTTAACAACGAACCAATACCAACAGTTCTGGAGAAGCCTATCAAAAGCCTTGGCCGTTGGTATAGTGCAGAGCTCAAAGACTCGAAGCAGGTGGAACAACTCAGGCAGGATACAATCAACGGCCTAAATAAGATCAATAACACTGCCCTGCCAGGGAAGCTGAAGCTGTGGTGCTTTCAGTTTGGGCTACTGCTCCGGCTCACGTGGCCAATTTCTATCTATGAGGTCACATTATCCCAGGCCAACCGGCTGGAGAGACTAGTGAACGCACAAGTGAGGAAGTGGCTTGGACAGCCGAGGTGCCTCACCAGCATTGGCCTGTATGGTAACGGAGCCCTCTCTGCCAATCTCAAGCCTGGTGGAGGAGTACAAATGCACGAAATCAAGGCTGGAAATGACTCTCACAGAATCCCGGGACTCAGTTGTCAGAGGTGCTGCTCCAACCCTAGCAACAGGGAGGAAATGGAAGCCATCGGCAGTTGTTGTGGAGGCAAAGGCTGCCCTCAGACACCGGGACGTAGTGGGGCATGTCCAACATGGTAGAGGGGGCTTTGGATTCGAAGTAGTAACACCCACATGGCAAAAGGCTACTCCAATGGAGCGGTGGCAAATGGTGGTGGAGGAGCTCCGCCGCCAGGAGGAAGCAGCCAGGTGTGCCAAGGCAGTCTCCCAAGCCCAACAAGGCCGCTGGATGAAGTGGGATGGTGTGGAGAGGAGGAAAATTACTTGGAGCGAGATGTGGAGCATGGAGGCTAATAGACTAAGTTTCATCATCAGAGCCACATACGACGTCTTGCCCTCCCCAACCGACCTACATATTTGGCATGAAAAGGATCCAGCATGTCCCCTGTGCACTATCCCAGCAACCCTCAAACACTTACTGGTGGGTTGCAAGACCAGCTTAACTCAAGGAAGATACACCTGGCACCACAACCAAGCGCTGAGATGCTTGGCTGCCGAAATTGAGAACAAGAGAGTAAACATTAACGCCATGCCACTAGAAGCACAAAGTATCATCCGACGGAGACCAACTTTCATGCGGGAAGGGGAGAAACAGCAGACCAAGCCTTTACTTCCAGATAATGGTCCATTGAACCCAGCCCGGGACTGGGAGTTGCGAGTGGACCTCAACCAGAGGCTCACCTTCCCATCCGAAATTGGGACACCTAACCTGCGTCCAGATCTTGTGCTCTGGTCCAAGTCCTGTCGGCGTGTCTTCATCGTCGAGATGACAGTCCCATGGGAGGATGCTATCGATGAGGCATTCGAACTGAAGAGGCTGCGATATGCCGTTTAGCAGCTGAAGCAGAGAGGCGGGGCTGGAACGTCAAAGTGTGGCCAGTGGAGGTGGAATGCAGAGGGTTTGTAGCCAGTTCCACCACGAGGCTATTGAAGGAAGTAGGGATCAGAGGGCAGGCTCAATGGAAGGAAATCAAAGAGCTTTCCACTGTAGCGGAACGGAGCACTCACTGGCTGTGTCTGAAACGTAGGGACTTAACATGCGCTGCCAATTGATCGAGTGGTGTCACCATGCTACACACACCCGGGTCTGATCAACCAGGGGTGGGCCAACCCCGGCTAAGGGTGTCTGAAGATGAGTCGCACTGGTTTCACCACGCAATCTGTGGCAAATTTCACTCCACTCAAGAAGACCTCTCCTTTCAACTGTTGTGCTGAAAATTAGGGATTTTAACTAGTCCTAGTAAGAATCCTGGGGGGGGGAGAGAGCTTTAGATTTGTCAAAAATTTCAGTCTCTGCTTTCAACGAATGTAGACATTTTAGAGTCCCCTGATAGCGGAAACATTCATATCTCAATAATGGGTGTGTGTCTGTCAGTGTGTGTGTGTGTGTATGTTTGTCACAGTTTCTTGAGGATAGTCTAGAGCTAAAACGGCTAGACGAAAAAACACCAAACTGAAACTTAAGCCTGTTATGAGACTCAAGGAGGAACCTTCAAATACTGTAATTCTGCAATTGATTATGAATTCTTCTCATCAATTGCAATCATAATGACCTGTTTTTTGATCAAAAATATCAACATCAGATCGATAATTACTAAAATGTTATAGAATAGTTCAGGTAACTTGGTTCCTAGGAAGCAAAGCCTACTGATGCTCACGTCCAAATTTTTCTTTTTAATTTTTCTGTAGATGTTATTTTATAGATGCTTTTATAAACTTATGATGTGATGCCTTACCAAATATACACAGCATGAAAAAGAGGATTACAGGTTAGCTATACTTGTACATCTAAAATGATGCAGGGTAAGTGTGTGCATTAGTGTGCTGTAGAATGTTGGTGCTACTTTTCTACCTTGTGTGCAATGATCCTTGAATTGGCATGGGTACACTGGAACACACTGTCAGAATCAGTGGGTTCATAAAACGTATGTACCTACAAATGAATGTAATTTCTGCAGAAGGTTCTTTATTTGTGAACAAAATGTTAAGTATTACAACAAGACCTGCAACATTAAAACATATCAGGTATGAATATTTATCTTATAATTTCCTGTGCTGACAACACTCACAAATGACAGTACAAGTTAAGAAAGAGACTGTTATTTTTTCTTTAGTCAATTCTCAATTGCTTCAGCTTAAATATGGGCATGTGTGTGGGTACGTCCAGCAAGGACCTTGTTACTTGTCTAGGGATGCTTCTTCCATTATGCTCAATATTACTGAAATAGGCTCTAACCTCCTGTAAACATGAACTGGGTTAAGGAAGTTTGAGAATGTGAGAATGTCAATGTTTTTTGTTTTTTTCTTTTTTGGCATAAAGATCCCCAAGATGAGGTCTAAACACACTGTAAAATGACAATATGAAAGCTAAAAAACGGCAGAGTCAAATATAAATTCATGCAAATTCTGAAGATATATTTTACTTCATATTTTCTATTTCCGAATCTTGTACAAAGCGCAATTTCCACCAGAGAACTGCACTTCTCATTTTGCTGATGAAACACATAGGAAACACACACAATGTAAAGGATGGAAGAAAGCCACATCAAGCGGCAACTACCCTCAAACATTTTCGCTTTCAATTAGAGGGGCAACAGCTTCATTAATTCTACTTCTGTTCAATTTACAAATAGCTGTCCTTAAAAAGTAAACTCAACTATGATAAAAAAAATCAAGTGGTAGATTTCAATATGTTATGTCCAGAGTCCTTTATGAACTAGTCTTGACATTTTCAATACATGACCCAATACATGGCTTTGTTCACACACATACAGACCTAAAATATTAGTTCTTAATAATAATAATAATAAATTTTATTTATATAGCACCTTTCCAATGCTCAAGGTGCTTCACAGACTCACAAGAACAACAGCTGGGTATATGTAACATTGGACGCAAATACCTTCTGCATAGAACACTGAAACAGATAAGAACATGATATACAAAGAATTCAATAAACCAAAGTAAAATACTAAATGCAATGCTAAAAGAAAGCCCGAACAAATATCAATTTGTGTTGTATAACACACAAACAAAATTACCCTGAATATCTGGCCAAGAGAGGTAAACTGAAAGAAAGGTCAGAATGTCAGGTTAAGTTAAAAGCCTTCCGAAACAGATGAGTTTTAAGTTGTTTTATAAAAGAACTGAGCCTGCTGATCTAATTAATTTTGGGGCGTCATTCCAAGGTCTGAGCGCCATACAACTGAAGGCCCTATCACCAAAAGAGTGCAGGTCAGTGTGGGGCACAACAAGATTGCCAGAATCAGAGGACCTTTAGTGGGCAAACAGGAGCACAGTGATAGAAAAGGTCACTGATGCAGTCCATTGCAAGGCCATTTAAAGCTTTGTAGGTTATTAATAGAATTTTAAATTTAATCCTGCAAGACACAGGGAGCCAGTGAAGGTGAAATGGGATGAGAGTGATATGCTTACTGTTGCTTCAGAGTTTGAATTAACTGTGAGCTGTGATATAAGATCAGAAGAGGTACCTGCCAGTAGGGAGTTTCCATAATCGATGAGAGGTGTGATAAAAGCATGGAAAAGTTTCTCAGCATTAGGGAAGGAAAGAAATGAGTGAACATGGGATATGTTATGATGGTGAAAGTAAGAAAATTTACTAATGTGGATTATTGGGTGGAATAAGAGACAGAGCAATCAAAAATAACACCAAGATTCCTTGCATTAGAAAAAGGTCTGATTAGATCACCATCAAGAGTGACTGAAAAGGAGCTCATTTTCTTATTTTGAGTTTCAGTGCCAATTTGCAAGAGTTCAGTTTTGTTGTAATTTAATTTGAAGCAGTTTTGCTCCATCCAGGTTTTAATTTCACTGAGGCAAGTTGTGAGCTGAGAAAGGTCTGGTGAAATTTGAAATCTGAATCTAACTTCTTGAAACATCTTCTCGACCCAGCAATTTACTTATAAATTCTTGGGGTAATGATGTGTGAAGTGGCGCCAGAAAACTTCCTGCACCATTTTAACCACTTTCTCCTGTGCTGCTTGAGATCTGGCCTCTCTTACTTGAATGAGTAAAAACTAAAGCTAACACCGCTCCAGTATTACAGGTATGATGTAAAATATATGGAAGTGCCGTACCAGTGAAATCATCCACAACCATGCTCTGAAAAAAATATCAGGAAAAAAATATATAAATAAATTAGATGAGACACTAATTTGGATGTACTAAGCAGATTAAAATTACTAAATATTTGAGCACAAGATGTCCTCTGTTTGTGCTCTCTATGAAGCTATAAGAAAAAGCCAAAACAATTATAATCCTGTAATTCAGTTTCACCTGTGGCCTCAATATAATTTACAAGGAAAAAAAAAACAAAAAAAATATTCTGAAACAAAACCTGAATTTTTAACAATATAATCTAAGTTGTCATTTCACTCAAAGCTGTTAAAATGAAAATTCACTGCTGATTGCAGTTTGCAATTAGACACAGGGTCACTTGGGATTCAGAGTTAGGACTATTTTTTTTCTTTGGAAGCTTATTATTTATTTGTATGCTGATGACATTCATATTGTGCCACTAAGGTACAATGCCTATGTAATATAACTTTTAATAATAAGATTTAGTAGAGGAAAAGTAGAGGAAAGCACTAATAAGGGGGAAAACATGATAGTAAACAAATACTATATTTATATTTTTCAGAAGAATAAAAGTTATAGTCCCTTTATTCATGTAAAGCATTAATTGCTGTGATTTACTCTGAGGCAAATACAACTCTATCCTACAATAACTTTACAGTAATCCTGCAAGTAGTGTCATTTCTAGAATTTGGACGTTTTACCACATTTAGAACTGAAGTCTCTACATTAGCATTGACTTTTCAACTGGTGCACTGTGTAAATAACTGTGTAGTGCCCCTGGCTTCAGACCTGAGTCAGACATGCTCTTCAGGTGGTTGAGACCTGTCCCAAGAGGACAGGACTATATGGAAAGTAGGCTAGGATAAAAATATCAATTTTCGAATTAATCGTTATCTTTCATTTAAACATTTGTTATCGATTCTTAAAGTCTCAAGATTGATCTTGTAAATCTCTATCTCTGCTCAATTACTAGATATAGATTTTTGCTTATCTTAATTTTTGTAGTCTGATCAAGTACATATGGACTTATGTGCCTGTTAAGGCTTTCTACAGAAAAAGCACTTTACTACCTCACACAGAATAAGAACAGACCGACTGCAGATAGGACTGCATAAAATGATGTGTACTCCTCCACTGAAATTAGTGCATTCGACACTTAAATCAGATGGGTGGACTTCCTGCAGAAACAATGCATCGGTAACGACTGGATAAAAGCAAAGCCATATGTAAGCTGTGCAGCTAAGAAGTTAAGTACTGTTGTAACATAACAAATCTGAGAAACCATTTATCCTGATGTCACCCATAAATGTAATCTCAGTTGACATCCAAACAAGTAGAGCCTAAACAATCTACACTGCAGATGGTGGGTAGCTGCAAACTTCCGTTTAATTCACCTCAAACCCAAAAAATAACAATATACAGCAGTTTTTATCTGTAAAGGTATGAGACCCAACATTGTTGTTGAAAACAAGGGCTTTCAACAAATGACACAGGTTTTTGAACTGCAGTATGCCATACCAAGCAGAAAGCAAACAAGTTATTGTACCTAGGCTTTATGAAGATCTATAGCAAAGCATCATTACATCTGTCAGGTCAGCAGAGAGAGTAACTCTAATTTGTGACAGCTGATCATCCAGGGCAGCAAATTCCTATGTGACGAATTACACGTCACTACATTAGAAACGATGGGGCACCTATGCAGGATGTGTTGCAAACAAGCGCGCTGCGTGCCAGTCACACCTTGAGCAACCTCACTGCCTATACAGTATGCCAAGCTACTGAGATGGCTAGCTGGCTGTTGTTCCAAAAACTTTTCCATCACGTGACCATACCAATCACAAGTTTGTGTGTTAGCAAGTCTAATAAACGTTGCTTCTCTTGTGGCTAGCTGTACTGCTACAGTGGAAAAAGTTAGCAATGGCTAAGCAAGAGGGCAATTGTTGGAATTTTCAGAGCAGCCTGCGAGAAGTAACTCCATAAGCTGTACCACACAGATCTTATTAGCGGAATCAGTCATGATTGCTGGTTCTTTTTCTTTTAATTTCCATTCATCCAATGCTGCTGTCAACAATCATCAGCACTAGATCCTCATTTTAAAATGCTTCGTTTTTGTCTGAGGAGGAAGTGTGAGGACACATTTGAGACTGATTAACGTGACTGCTACACATAAGCAACTGAACATATGTGTAATTTGAATTATGGAAAGACACACGTCTTCCTACTGGATCATTAATTTCAATGAATTCAAGATTTTATATATCCAATAGGGGAATACATTTGGTTAACAGTACAGCTGAAGGGTGTCTACATGGAGATTCATAACATATGAACAGGTTATTGAAAAAGTTTATTATTTAAGAAACATTATTATTTTATAATAATATTAGTCCCAATATGATCAAGATGTTTTATAAAGTAGATGCATTGCACTGTATTAAAGAATAGGAACCATAATATGTGTAGACTCTGATGTGGTGAAGCATATGTTAGTTAAATTATGGTGAATTTTGAATGAGTGCAGTGCTGTGAAAAAGTAGGGTTTTTTCCATTTTAAAAAGCAATGATATTTTGCTCCACATCTTTCAAATACTGATGTTAACTGTTCATTACTAATCAAGTATTTCTTCGTAAATGTCATTCCATGTTTAAGCATATGAAGTCACAATAATAATAATAATTTTTTACATTTATATAGCACTTTTCTCACTACTCAAAGTGATTTCCACGCAGTAAGAATGTAAACACTCTTCAAAATGTGTTACTGGAATTTGTTACATTATATTAATGTTCTTTATGCATGGTTAAGTAATCTCTAAAAAAGCCACCACTTCAAATATATCAGTGCACGCTAATTCAGTCAAGATAAAATCAATATTGAATTGATTCAGGGCATTGTGAATCGGAACCGAATCGGGATTTCAGTGTCAATACCCGGCCTTACTGGAGAAGCTAACATAAATGCAGCTCCGTGATCACCACTTTGTAGATCCAGCATTAGCGAAAGCTTTAGCAGCCAGGAGATGTGCCGGAGGTCGATCTGCCCAGGTTCATGTTCACTGAAGACTCCCTTGGTCAGAGAAGTAAGGCAGAAAGAGAGGACTGCCTGCATGACTGGGCAAAGGGACAAAGCAGCTGGAAAATGTGCCCAAAGTGCTCACTAAGTACTGTGTCTGTGAATGGAAATCTCCAAGCTATTATTTCCCACACCCCTTCAGGGAGGTTAGCATGTCTAAGAGATTTCATGCTTTTTTAGTTGGTAGAACTGAGGTGTACCTAGGGATTTTTTTGGTTACAAAAAGTGTGCCACCACAGAAAAAAGATTGGAAAACCCTGTTCAACCTACAACTTTGATCTTAGCATGCTAAAAAAGATCTCTGTAGCTGCTATCTTGCTCAAAAACCGACACTGTGCATTACTTAGATGGTTATGTTGTATTCTTTGAATAAATTAGCGAAGATACTCCAGGATAATCGAGGATAATCATTGCACCTAATTTGTAGAATTCTGTCATTATATTAGGGCAGTCAACACTGTAAGCAACCTTGCAGACCAAGTTAAATACAGAGGTACTAGAGACTTATTTAGTACTTATGTGATATGTCACTGATTCGATCTTCTTACAGAAACACGGAGAGGGAAAAAAAGAGACTGCAATTTTTACATTCCCAACTTTTCTCTATTGCGCCAGGACTGCCATAACCCCACCCCCTCTTCAAACCCTTTCCTCCAACTCCCCTGCACCTGTATGTATGTATACATCAAGAAAATGAACACCAATGCTCTGTACTGACATGTGGCATATCATTGTGAACCATGTAATACAAACTTTAAATGAAAACTTTATTTTATAAAATTTGTAAAGATAGTATATAAATATGGTACTGGATGTGTATGTAATTCTTTAGGTACACACTTAACTTTTTTCTAGTACTGTTTCATAATGTTAAAAAAAATTATATGAAAATGCCGCTGGCCCTGGATGCAACAAAGAATATATCTCAGTATACTGCTGCTGGATTATGTGAATTTCCCCTTGGGATTAATAAAGTATCTATCTATCATCTATCTAACAACATTTTTAACATGTTAAACAGGCCAGATTAATCAACTACTTCCAGGCCTTATTTATTTTATATAAAGGAAGAACCAGGAGAGTGGATGTGCACAGGGAACTGCCTCCCCCAGAGCGCTAAAAGGCAGTCCCCCGGGTTGTGGCTGTGCCTTGGATTCCCACAGGGCTCCATGGGAGTTGGAGTCTGACACAGCCCTATTGGGTTCCATGCTTTGTTGGGCTTTCACCACACCAGGGAGTGCTTCCAAACCACGCTATTAAGCAACATGGAGTGCTCCCAGGCGTAGCATAAAAGAAGCCACCTGCATTCACTTTGGGGAGTTAGAGTTGGGAGGAAGAGGGACAAATCTTACCCCATGAGAAGCGGAGGAGGAAAAGAGAGAGTGAGAAGAAGAGTGCTGCGTTGCGTTGTTTATTGTAAATTTGTACTGTGGAGGTGGGAAATGTTTCTTACATCAGAATAAAAAAATGTGCGTTGCAAAGACTTGTTCCTGGTAACTGTCTGTGTCAGGTTTGCGGAGCTGCTGCACCCCTGTTGGCCATATACAATACACATGGCAGGTCTCAAGAATAATAATAACACACATACATATTCATTTACATCACACACTACCACAAATTTAACAAGTATGTTTTTAGAGAAAAGCCAAGCAAAATGACACCTTTTACTGGCTAACTAAAAAGATTACAATATGCAAGCTTTCGAGGCAACTCAGGCCCCTTCTTCAGGCA
>NC_053158.1:166508553-166663553 GCF_016835505.1 Polypterus senegalus
CAAACTGAGGAAGCATGTAACCTAAATTAAAAGCCCCATTGTCCGTAGAAAGCGGCAACCAGCGAAAAATCCATGATATATATTTAGATGTGTTTACATTTAAAATTCGCGATAGAGTGAAGCCGCGAAAGTCGAAGCGCGATATATAGCGAGGGATTACTGTATATATATATATATATATATATATATATATATATATATATATATATATAGTGGTGAGTCGCTCCACGACCCGGCCAGGACTCCTGGAGGGACTGGAAGGAGGCACATACGTCCTCCGTGCCACGAGGGGGCAATCGCCCTGGAACAGAGGAGGACCACAGGAGAGGAACAAGGAGGCTTGCGCCTATTTTAACCTGTGGCTACCGCCAGGGGGCGCCCCGAGTCTTAGGAGGCCCGGGATGGATTTACTTCTGCCACACCTGGGAAGATGGAGGAGAATCCCTCCAGGGTCGCCCGGAGTGCTTTCGAGTGCTCTTCCGCCACACCAGGAAGTGACGTCAGAGGGAGCACCTGGAACACATCCGGGGTAGAATAAAAGGGCCCACCTTCCTACAGTCAGGGAGCTAGAGTCGGGAGTGGGAGCAGGACAAAGCTCCCACGGAGAGACAGAGGAAAGGCGGTCCAAGAGACAGAGTGAGAGAGGCCTGGTATCAAGGTGATTGGGGCAAGAAGGCCCAGTGGACTGTGCAGGACAGAGTTGTGTAATAATGGAGGAGAAAATAAAAGAACTTTTTATAAAGATGCGGTGTCTGTCTGATGGTGTCCGGGCATGTCTCACAATATATATATATAAAACATCCATTTGAATCTAATAAGAACACATATGAACTCAAACACATGGCCTATTTTAAATTGCTGACTGCTTACAAACACTGAAGCTCCCCAAATATATCCAGAATAATACAGTTTGTGCACTGTTTATGCAGTTCTAGACACGGCTGATACATTTCAAAAAGAGATGTAACATTTTGTAGACAACAAACGTGCCATTATAATTGTGGTGCACAAAGGGTCGGCCAATAATATTGTGCTTGTGGCAATATTTCAATATGTACAAGCAAATAATACACAATGAAGAAAAGGGGAAAAAAAACATGTTTTGTTTGAGTGTTGTTTACAAATGCAACATTTTAACACGTAAATACAGAGCAACTTTAATCTGTTGTACAAGGCATATCTGGGTGCCGGGTCTCAATTATCTGATTATCAGAGAAGCATTCATTTTTTTTACAGGAAATGTTTTCTATTACATTTCAAGCCTAGAGGATTTTAGACACATATGAAGACAATGACGCTGATATAGAAGTAGTAACACTAGCCTGACTAGAGTGCTCACTAGCATGAACGATGGCTTGCACAGCTTGCAGGTGTGGCAGTCAAATGTGCAGTGGTCCTGCAAAAAAAACTAAAAAAAATTCTTAAACAAAATTACTGGCTTTCTTGCTCTTCCCCAATTCACAATGTTTATTTCATTTCATATGGGTTTCAAAGAGGACTCACCCATATTCCCAACTTTTCTATTCAGTAACAGTGCCCAGACATATGCTTAATCAGTTCGTCTTGTTGAAGCCAATCTTTGTAGTCTTCATTTTCCTATCATTTCAAGTTAAACACTCTCTTTCCTGGAACTCTGACTGCTCTGTAAATCACAGTGACACATCTACACAATGTAATTTACATTCCTAAATCTTTACTACTCAACGCAACACAAATTTGCACAGACTAATGGTTACTAGATATATGTACCAGTTCAACCATGCACTCACTTACAAAACACAACCCAAGATGATATTACTATGTGAGGTCAATAAACCTGATATTAATATGAGATGTGTGTGTTTTGCTGGAGAAATAGTGGATGTTTTGTTGGCAAAAAAGTGGATGTTTTACTTCATGATATATATTAGAATTACATTTTCTGTGACTTTTAAGTACCATATAAAGTTTTTGAGAATTTAAAGGACTTTTGGATTATTAATTTTTCTTGACTTTCCAGGTTTTCCAGGACCCATTCAAACCCTGTCTCAAGTACACTGAAACTGACCCAATATATTCCATCAAGGCACTAGGCGATGTCTTAAATGTATTCAAAAATGTAGTGCAAGTGGATAAGGGAATAATTATGTTTTCTTGTCCTTTAACACCAAAGTGAGGTTTGGGGCTGCAAGGACACCAGAACCCACCAGCTGGGCATTTACCATAGCATTACTAGTCCAGCTAGTGAGCAGCTGCTGACCAGAAGCAATTCAAAAGAGAACAGAAATGACCCACAATGGGCTAACAGGCTGGAGTCTAAAAAGTCTATCTAGCAATAAGACAGGCAAGTGTTCAGCTTGGGAAGACCATAGCTGATGAGCATTCAACCAGCAAGAGAAGAGGAGGCTAAAGTTCATGAAGTACAGGAACTTAAGAATATAATATTTTGTGTTAGTACTAAAATAATTAGGAGTATTCAGCACTATAACCCAAAGACAGGGATTGAAGAACTGTTAGGTAAGGACCAAAGAGGCAGCTTGTTTATTGTTTTTATTTGTGTGTCTTATACTTTTCACTTCTTTATTTGTTTATCCCTTGTCTGTGCTTGCTTTTATTTTTGTAACCCTTTTTGTAGTACTTTGGTCTATTTGCCATTTTTATCCATAGCGTCCCACTCTTCAATAATGTAAAAATAAGTTTCTAGATAAAAATAGTGAACCAATGAAAACCACGGTATAATACTGAAGTAGGAAATGTAAACAATAAAATGAAGGCTTTTTAAAATGATATTCTGGTGAATACAAGATTTCCCATTGCTGCAGTTTCACTGTCTAAAAATGCTTAGTTAAGAAAATAAATTAAAATAAATTAATTAGTTAAAAAAAAAAAAAGTAGAACTGAATTTGGTGAACCCTAAAATGCCAAAGAAAGTCCATTTCAGGAAATAATTTAAAATGTTTGCAATAAATAACTGCAATATTCGGTGAGTGAGTATTGTGTGATAAATTGCTACAATATGCTTCCAATGAAAAACAATTTAAATTTGCAATTATAATTTAATGTTTAGAAACAGGATATGTGCCTCACGTCCAGTCTTGGGAGAGATCATCTGTTTCTCAGAGACTCTCTGTGTGTTTTATTTACACTCCAAAGACTGTATATGGGTTTTTAAACTCTCCTGTAGTCTGCAAAGTTACTACGCTGAACAAAATCAACACAAAATCTAAAACATAAACATGTTTTATATGTTGTTCATGTGTGTTCAAAAATATTACATTAAATTAAATAAAATATTCTGGTTATTAACCTATCCTCAAAAGACCGTAAACTACAGAAAATCTATAAATGGGTAGACACAAAAGGAGAATGAGCATTTCCCCTTTAAAATCGAAACACTTACAATCTCGTCTCCTGGTAGCCAGTATCCTTCCTGCTCTATTCCAGCCTTGGAACCCTTACAGCCTACTGTCAGTGTTTCAACCACAAGCCCATCTTTAACAGCCAGACTCAGCTGTCGTGTGGTCTCTTTTGGGTGCATACCAAATACTCGAGACAGATACCTGTGAAAACAATGTACAAATGGAAAACAACACATATTATGATATCTTTAAAGTTTATGGCTCGACTCTTAACTAAATTCAGCTATAACCATATCTTACTTCCATATATATAATGCACTACTGTGAAAAGGATATAATGATCCATCAAACCAAAGCTTTTTAACTTTAAATTATTTAAAGTAATAACACATGGTGTCTGAATCAACAAAATATCCTTTCATTGTATGAATGTGACAGGAAGCTTGCAACCTATTTTACTAAGTTAAAGTTCTACTGAACAGGTACATCCTTAAAGACAACCCAACATAGACAACTGCTGCCTAATTGAAATCTTGGCAACAGAAAAAAAAATCTCATCTAATTAGGCATCCAAATGTAAGAGGTTCTTTTTAAAAACCAAAAACATTTCATCTCTATTGTAGATCAGTCCGTTTCTTCTGCTATCCACAAATACATTAAAAAGACATTATTTGTTCACATATGTATATGGTACACACAGAAACCTTTTGGCTAAAGTAGCCAAGGAAGGAAATGGGACGATGTTGCTTGCACTGTAGTTGAGAACACATTTTGGATACTAGGTTCAGATATGTGTATCTGCAGTTCAACTGATGCACTTGAGCAAATTACTTCTGTGCAATTTGACTGTTATTGTAGCATTTTATAAAAAGTTGTAAATTTAATCTCACCTGGGTTTGTATTAACATTTTTTTTACAACAGTGGTACATGCTTTTGTTTTTCTCTGGTGTATCACCAGTAGCACAGGGAGCCTTATATCACACCTTTTCAACCACTTAGAACTTCCATGGCTCTTGTAAGCTCATTGCACAAGTGCAATCGTCTTTCTATTAGTAAATAAATACATTCAAGAACAGAATTATCAATAACACTAACTATTTGTAAGCAAAGTTGGCTATGAAGCAATGTGAATTAGTTTACACAGAAAATGCATTAGCAGGGACCTAGAAAAGTGCAGGTAAATTTCTTTGCAACAACATATAACTGTGTGAAGAAAGCAGCAGCAACCTAGCAGCAAGCCAGCAGCTGACTGACCAAGAGGAGATAAAAAAAAAAAAACCTGCTACTTGTTTCCCAATGTATCACAGTTTAAGAGGGGTTTCAGAGAAGCGACCACGTCATCTTGGTGTGCATTCAGCCACACTCTTCACAACAGTGCGTGGGGCTGGCGCCAGGGGTTCTGTGGATTAGATTGGTTTGCGAGCGAAGTTCAGATCACACGTCATGGCAGCAGCAGCAAGGCACCAGCTGATCGAGCAAATAGGAGTTAAAAAAATTTTATTGTTTCCCATTGTATCACCAATTAAGAGGGGTTTTAGAGGAGTGGCCGCATCTCCTTGGGGTGTGTTCATCCCCTCCTCTTCACAATGGCGCGTAACGCTGGCATGGGGGTGTTCTGGGGTAGGTGAGCGAAGTGCAGATCACATGGCAAAACAGCAGCAGCAAGCCAACAGCTCAATAAGCAAAGAGGAGTTAAAATTTTTTTTTTTTTTAATTTGTATTCCATTGTATCACTGTTTATGCGTAGTTTCAGAGTAACGGACAAGTCTTCTTGGGTAGCGTTCAGCACAACAATTGCGCAAAGCCCAGGCGGGGTGGTTGGGAGAGAAACCCCCTTGCACAATCAGATAAAAAGCTCTGGTGATGACATTCCTTTGTGTTAAACACGTTAACTAGTCAAATTTTCAAATACAGTAATCCCGCCCCGATCGCGGGGGTTGTGTTTCAGAACCCCCCGCAATAGATGAAAATCCGCGAAGTAGAAACCATATGTTTGTATGGTTATTTTTATATATTTTAAGCCCTTATAAACTCTCACACACTTTTAACATTATTAGAGCCCTCTAGACATGAAATAACACCCTTTAGTCAAAAGTTTAAACTGTGCTCCATGACAGGACAGAGATGACAGTTCTTTCTCACAATTAAAAGAATGCAAACATATCTTCCTCTTCAAAGAATGCGTGTCAAGAGCAGAGAATGTCAGAGAGAGAGAGAGCGAGAGAAAAGCAAACAATCAAAAAATCAATACGTGCTTTTGGGCTTTTAAGTATGCCGAAGCACGATAAAGCGGTATTTTTTAGAGGAGCGTCCGGTATCCTCTAGGCAAACAGCCCCTCTGCTCACACCCCCTCCGTCAGGCAGAGTGAGAGAGACAGAGAAAAGCAAACAATCAAGCACCGCGCGGGAAACATATCGTATATCATTGAGGAGTTTTATTTAATACGTATAAATGCTCTGATTGGGTAGCTTCTAAGCCATCCGCCAATAGCGCCCTTTGTATGAAATCAACTGAGCAAACAAACTGAGGAAGCATGTACCATAAATTAAAAGACCCATTGTCCGCAGAAATCCGTGAACCAGCAAAAAATCCATGATATATATTTACATATGCTTACATTTAAAATCCATGACGGAGTGAAGCCGCGAAAGTCGAAGCGCGATATAGCGAGGGATCACTGTATTCATGTTTATTTAATATAAATTTAGGCAATGTATCTGCATGTTTTACAACTGAAACAACGAAATCTACTAAAAGTTACACTGCCTTGATCTTCAAATGTTTCATCCTTTTTATTTATCAATTATTAATTTAGCAGACATTTTTAATCAAAGCACCATACAAAATAACATCAGTAAAATAGGTAAAAAAAACTTAAATATACTGTACAGTAATCCCTCGCTATATCGCGCTTTGACTTTCGCGGATTTAATATGAAAGCATAACTAAATATATAACGCAGATTTTTCGCTGCTTCGCGGGTTCTGCGGACAGTGTGTCTTTTTACTTCCTGTACATGCTTCCTCAGTTGGTTTGCCCAGTTTATTTCATAAAAGGGACGCTATTGGCGGATGACTGAGAAGCTAACCAATCAGAGCACGCAGTTAAGTTCCTGCTTGCTGAATGCAGTGTTAACCAGGAAGTCTCGTCTCGCTCACTCAGCATCAACGTGTTTCGCTGTGTAAAGAGTTGTGCTCTTTTGTGTTTATCTGTGTGCATAGTCAAGCCCTTCATTATGGCTCCAAAACGATCTGCTACTGCTTCAGGGGCCGTGCCCAAGCGCAAACGGAAGATGTTAACGATTGCCGAAAAGGTAAACATTTTGGATTTGTTGAAGGCTACGATTCTTTTTATTTAAAAAGTAGGAAAGGAATATAAGATCTACAGCCGCAGTGTCCTTTTAACCAGGGTGCAAAACAAGTTGTAAGTGGATGTAATAAGGCAGTAGTCTGGATGGAATCTGCTTTAGGGATTTTGATTGAAGACTGCCAGAAGAAGAACAACGGCAGTGCTACACAATCGCCTGAAGTGGCTCCTTTAAGGGCTGTAACGCTCTCCTTTGCTGTGCAGTAAAATAAAACTCATTGTTATCGGACAAGTCATCATGTCATTGTTGGTGAGTAACCATAATTAATTTTCTACTTACAGTACTTAGTACATGTACGTACGTTTAGTGTCACTGTACACACACATTTACTGTATACTATTTTTGTTGCATTGTACGTATTTATTGCTGGTGGCATGTCTATCGTAATGGCTGTAACATGTGATATCGGAGACACTCAATATCTTTAAAATAATATTTAGGTTTTACTGTATATAAACAGTGTGTTTATATACATAATTTCAATGAATCTTACCTAATATCTAAGAGAATACAAAGGGATTATGCTGTATAACTCTGGGGAATATTTATAAACAGTGTGGGAGAGTTTATAAGGGCTTAAAATATATAAAATAACCATAGAAACATATGGTTTCTACTTCGCGGATTTTCACCTATCGCGGAGGGGACTGGAACGCAACCCTCGCGATCGAGGAGGGATTACTGTATTACAAAATTTTAAAGAAAAAGGACAAAACTAAAAACTATTAGATAAAAACCCGATTTCAAACAGCTATCAGCAAAGAGTAGAAGTAGGTAGTGAAGTATTCGAATAACAGTGGCTAAGCTAAAGTAAGTTTGTCTTTTTTACATTTATAATTAGAGCAAAATGTAATACAGGTGACCTTAGTTTTTCTTTTCTTTCATATTTCTTTCTATTATCACGACCTTCCTTCTTAACCTAGATTCCACTTCTATTTTTCATAACTTCATGCTGTGGCCCACCAGTTTTATCCCTCTGTAGTTACTACAGCTCTGCACAACACTCTTATTCTTAAAAATTCTTCTCCACTCCATAGGCATCCTCTCACTTTCCAAGATTGCTTTAAACAATCTGGTTAAAAACTCCACTGCCATCTCTCCTAAACACTTCCATGCTTCCACAGGTATGTCATCTGGACCAACAGTCTTTCCATTCTTCATCCTCTTCATAGCTGTCCTTACTTCCTCCTTGCTAATCTGTTGTACTTCCTGACTCACTATCTCCACATCATCTAACCTTCTTTCTCTCCCTCTCATTCTCTTCATTCATCTGCCTCTTAAAGTACTCTTTCCATCTGCTCAACACTCCCTCCTCGCTTGTATGTTTCCATCTTTATCCTTTATTACCCTAACCTGCTACACATCTTTCCCAGCTTGGCCCCTCTGTCTAGCCAATCAGTAAACGTCCTTTTCTCCATCCTTTGTGTCCAACCTCTCATACAAATCATCATGCGTATTTTCTTTAGCCTTCACAACTCTCTCTATACCTTACACCATATCCCTTTATACTCCTGTCTACTTGCTGCATTTCTCTAACTATCCCACTTCTTCTTCGCCAACCTCTTCCTCTGTATACTCTGCTGCACTTCCCCATTCCACCACCAGGTTTCTTTGTCCTTCTTCCTCTGTCCAGATATCACACCAAGCACCCTTCTAGCTGTCTATCTTACCACTGCTGCTGTAGTTGCCCAGGTATCTGGTAACTCTTAGCTTCCACCCATTGCATGTCTTACCTTTCCCTGAACTCCATCTTCCATTTTCAACTTCCACCATTTGATTCTTGGTTCTGCCCTCACTCTCCTGCTCTTCTTCTTGATATTCAATGTCATCCTACAGACCACCATCCTATGCTGCCTAACAATGCCTTCCCCTGCCACCACTTTGCAGTCTCCAATCTCCTTCTGACTGACCCTCCTGCATAGGATATAATCTACCTGTGTGCATCTTCCACAACTCTTGCATGTCACCCTGTGTTCCTCCATCTTTTTCGCAAAATCCACCATCATCTGATCTTCTTCATTCCTCTCCTTGACATCATACCTACCCATCACCTCCTCATCGCCTCTGTTCCCTTCACCAACACGTCCATTGAAAACCACTCCAATCACCACTTCTTCTCCACCACCATCCAACTCACTCAAATCTTCTTTCTTATCCATCGCACACCTAACTTGCAGAACATATGCACTAAAAACATTCATCATCACTCCTTCAGTTTTCAGCTTCATAATACCTCTGTTCGACACTCTTTTCAACTCCAAAAGACTCTTGACATACTGTTCCTTCAGGATAACACCTACCTCATTCCTCCCCTCCACACAATGGCAGAACAATCTGAACCTGCCTCCAATACAACTGGCCTAACTCCCCTTCCATATGGTCTCTTGCACGTGCAATACATCAACCTTCCTTCTTTCCATCATATCAGCTAACTCTCTCCCTTTACCAGTCTTGTACTGTCAACATGCAAAGTTCCTATCAGAGGAATGGCAATTCTGTTTGTGTTTCACAAATGGAGTTAATGAATGTACTAAATGTTGGTTTGTAATGATTTTTAAGTATTACCTTATTATAATTTTATTTTGCAAACACTTTCATAAACAACTTTAAAATTTTGCTAAGTAAAAAAAAATACATAGCGACTTTTTAAAAGAAATCACAAGAACCATAAGTTGTAATTTAAAAAAAAAAAAAGCCATTTGTGTTAGATTAACTGTGTGAAGAGGCCCAATTTAGTTAAGTTTATAGAGTGGGTTGCCAGTCAAGTGGTACAGCAGGAGTCTAGGGTTCAAAGAACAGCATACGGGACTAAACTAAAAGGGATTATCTTCACTCTTTACAGATTCAGCAAAAATATAAAACACAAAACCAGCAGCATCCAAAAGACACGTGTTGGTCGAGGCAGCGAAGTATGCTTTCCTGAAAGTGAAAGAGTTCTTTAAAATGGTGATTTTAAAGATGTTATTATAATAATAGGAAAATCAAAATTTATTTTCCTTTACTTTATTGAAAAAGGAAACCAGTTTTTGTTTGCTACGATGAATAATTAATGGTTTTAATATATAGCAGCAGCAAATCAGGGATTTCAGTTTCAGGAGTGAATAACGACAGTGTCAGGAGCAAAGCAATACTTTTAGGGCATTAGAAAAATTTTTAAAATCTGTTGTTAGTACACCTTATCATCATTATAACATGTAAAGGCCATTTTTTTAAGATCAGCCACCTTCACTTGAGCATCCTCGATATTCATGCCTTTCACCTTCATATCGGCTTCATGCCATGTTTTCTTGGGTCTGCCCTTTGGATGCTTCCAGTCTACACTGAAACTTTGAATTTTGTTAATCCATGTGTCATCCTCTCTTCTCTGAACATGCCTAAACCACCTGAGTCTGCTCAATCACATTACTTCTTTAACATCTTAAGCACATAAAATGTTATGAATATTCTCAACAGCAATCCCTCTCAGTACGTTGAATTGCGCTTATTTCTCCAACTTTCATAGCCCACGCCTCAATGGCATACATTAGAGCATGTTTAACACAGCACTTGCACACAATGCCCTTCATGTGCAAGGAAATACCTTTGCTTAAAATAACGCCAGAATGATCTCTAAACTGGTTCCGTGCACTTCTTACTCTGGCAGAAACTGTACTGGAACAATCTCCTTCAGCACTCAGCATACCTCCAAGATAGCAGAAATTGACACGTTTGTAACTTATAATCTTCAGCCTCAAGAAAATGAAGGCTGTGCTGTCACTTAACTTGTCTAAGCACCTCTTGCATACAAATAGTGCCTGTTCAGAAGAGCCTCTGACACCACTACATTGCCTATGGATCCAAAAGTCACAACCGGTGCAGAAATCTCCCTAACACCTCCTCGACACAGTCCACAGGGATATTTGTAATTTACTGCACCAGTACCCTGCCTTTTGGAAGCCTTGTCCCACATTATTTTGGCGTCAGTTTTTTTTAACCTTTTTAGGGCAGATGTTGACATTTTCTGACACGTAGCCCCAAGGGTGGATGATAACTAAAGTCGACATTCAGGGAGAGAGGGCAAGAAAAAGCTGTAAAAGTTGATAAAACTCACCATTATGTTATATGCGAAGAGGACTGTTAGATTCTTTGACTTGGTGTCGAATCCCTGCATGTTCGTGAGTAGTGTAAACAAAGTCTAGAATGGCATAGACATTGGGAAAGAGAACAAAGTGAATGCGCAAAGCAAAATACTTTGTGCATATTACTTTTGCGTATTATTGCTGAATCGGGCTCTTGACTTATCCTGTTTATATGGTCTGTGTGTCAGTGTAAATATTGTACCCTGGAAACAAAGGGGGAAAGATAACACCATGGAACCGTGGTCCCTCATGATCATTTGCATCAAGGTCATTTACTATTTAAACAGGAGGACAAAAAGGAAAATCCCATTTACTATACTCAGAGTTAATTGCAGAGCTAAGAGAGGGCATCGATCGAACCACCTACACCTTCCCCTGCTTACCGCTTTCAATGCCAGAATTGAGAACTTCACCATTACAATGCAGAAAACCCTGGAGTTCCTTTTTACGCTGAGGATAAGAATGGTGAGACTGTTTTTTGCCATTTGGGAGAGGAAAAAGTCATCATTTTTATGAGTGTATAACTGCCACAGGACACTGTTCCAGCTGAACAAAATTCATAATCACTATTCATCCTCTGTTTAACCTTCTGGTCTTTTACGTGTGTTTCTTGTTTCTGTGTGTCTTCTTTTTTCATGTTCAGTGTGGGGTTCGAGGGAGGGTTTGTGTTGTATATTAGTTTTTTGTTTTTTTTTGCTGCACCTTTTTATTATTATATTTCGCCGGTCACTTTTGGGGTTGGGTGTGACGTGGGAGCTTTGGAGGGAGTGAATTATATATTGTTCTGTTGTTTTTGTTTCTTATCACTATTTATATATAAATACACATTATTATTTTACAAACTGTTTGTTTTATGATCATTTAACCATCAATTGGGGAAGTTTATTTGGAAGAAGTACGGCTTTTCGGGTCTAATGTTCCTCAGCTTAAAGGTCACGGGTCTTGGTGGTGTAGTTGCCGGTCTGGACAATAGGGCTGGCCGTTACACCTACATTAGCTGATTGGTCCCCAGCTGATCATGCAGCTGACGCACCTAAGACAACATTCGTCTGGAAGGACTACACAGACACTTCTCAAACTTCAATTTTCATGAAAACGATCTGGAAATCAAAAATGAAAGACCGGTACCTGCATCAGCTGATTGGTCCTCAACTGATCACAGTGCTGAACATCCCCGTGCAGCTGATGCACCTACAACATTATTCACCTTGGGAGGACTACACAGACGTAGATCTGTGGGATGCAAACTGGCAACTGGTCTTCATCAAATGACACATCATGCTAGTGGACACTACAGAGTACCAGCCACTTGATTACCTTGAGCTGATTTTTTCCCAGAAAGTGCCTTTCAGCTTATGAGTGAAAAGACAAGCAGATATGTAAATTTTCATACCGTAGGGGCTCATGAGACATAAAACAGAGTGATACTTGTTATAAATATTTTATGTTGATTTATGTGTGAAACCATTGCTTTGTGTGGTTTTCAGAAAAGTTGATTTTTTTGGAGAAATATTCAGCCCTGGGACAAAAGGGGAAAAAAAAAAAAAAAAAACTTACAGAGTTAACTTTGAAGCCTCATTCTTCAAGACAGTGTGCCCACTGGGTTGCTTCTCCTTTAATTCTGCTTCGCTGTTTGCAACTAGTAACAAATAAAACGTATAGAGGAGTTCCCACAACAAACTTGTTGAGACATGCTTCGCCTGGGTTTTTAGCACAAGACTAAAGAGTAAGCAGACTCAAGACTGACCCTTGATGAACTCCCATCTTGATGTCAAAATAGTAGCTACGTATATTCCCGTATTGATTCTGACTCTCATTTTAGCACCAACTCACATGGTCATCACTGCTTCCACTAACCATTCCTCAATGCCGGATTCTCTCAATGTCCATGAGACCACCTCACGAGGTACCTGATGAAAAGTCTTCTCAGGTTCGACAGATGCCTACCAAAGTTCTTTATCTTTCTTTCTGTGTTTTTTCTTGGAATAGACTAGCGACAAAGATGGCATTTGTGGTACCTACACCTGGCCAGAAACAGAACTGCATTTAGTTCATTGTCAATTTTTGTTGCAATTCTGTTTTCAAAACAACGCTTTTTTTTTTCCCCCAAAAGTTTCATTCCTCTGTACAACCCACATTCCATAGGCCCTCCTTGGCCTTTAAAAACAAGGACCAACCTATTTCACTATGACACCAACTTTGAGGAATTTTACTCATAGAAACAATGTTATTGCAAAGTTCTGTCAACATATGAATTACAATGTCGCTGCCTGCCTTTAGTATATCTGCATCAAGGCAGGTTGGGCCAGCAGTTTTTCTGTTCTTCACCCATCAACCTTAACAGTGTCACATCTGCTTATTAACTCCACAGGTCCTTCAACAGGCTAATGCTTTAAATTATTATCCCAGTCATTCTCTTGATTCAGCAATTCGTCAAAATATTCCAGCCATTTTGACACTTCTTTTCTTTAGCAAGTGAGGCCAATTCCTCTATCCTCTTTAATGAAACGAACACCAGAAACATGTTGACGGTTTCCTTTCTTCCGCTTTGCTATTTTCAAAATACTGTCTCGCTCATCTCTTTGATCTAAACGTTGTTTAGTTTCTTTTAAGATTTGATCCTAAACTCAGGCAACACATCTTTTAGCTTCCTTTCTTGTCTTAACATACTCAACATGCTTCAAGGCTCTTTTGGCATTTTTAGCCTTTTACCATTCTTTTTAATTTAGCCCTCTTTTCTTTTATAGTTTTTGCAGTTTACACCACCACCATCGCTCAGTGTGCACTGGTCTTATTCTTTGTTATACCACAGACATTCATAGCCATGTTCATAAGCATGTCTTCAAAGGAACCCCACTGAATACTTTGGCTATTCTCCTCTACTGTTGATTCTGCAGCCCAGTCTTTTCAACTTCTTAGAGTTGCTATGATTTAACTTTTGGATGGGTGATGTTTTTGCTCTTTTTGATTTACCATTTCAAGTTGGGAACTACTAGATGATGTTGGCTGACACATTCTTCTACTATTGACGTTACTGTAAACCTCCTTCTTCTGTATTGACCTAATAAGTCATGTCAATAGCGCTTTTCACATCTCTTGACTTAATAGTTACTAAATGCTCGTTGCACTTCTTGAAAAATGTATTTATCACTGACATATTCATGGCTTCTGCAAATTGTAGGATAGTACCTTCCTTCTGCATTTCTGCTACCAAAGCCCAAATTTCAGTAAGCCTTAGTACAGTTCCCTGCATTGTGCCCCAAATGTCCATTCAAATCCACAGTAATAAAGAGGTCTGTTAATCACTAATTTTCACAACTGCATTTTCTAGCTGTTCCCAGAAGAGGGACTTTTCTTCAATGCTTCGGTTGACTTGTGGAGTGTAAAAAGATATAACGCTGACTTTCCTGTCACCTAGGACAAAGCTGGCCATGAGAATCTGGTTGATTATCCTTTCCACACTAAATATGCAGTCGATCAGCTTTGTTGAAATCAAAATACTAACACCATTTACAGTATACCATCTCTACCTCCAGACCACATCAGATTGTATCTACAAATCACTCTAGTGATATGTCTTTTCCACCTAGTTTCTTGCAAGTTGCAAATTTTAACATTTTGCTTTCTCAAAGTTTCACGTAATTTGACACAGCGACCGGTTAAATATCCAACATTTCATGTTACTAAATGAAGTCTAAATTGAGGTACCACACCCCAACCCCTTTCTAATTTCAGGAGCTGGTCTGAGGTTTGCCCCATCGCATAGCTACCGAACGCCAGTCAACAATGGTCAAGGATGGTGCCCAATGCTGTGCCTCGGATCGCCAGACAACATTGGTGGGGAGTCGGACCAAATGTTGTGCCTCTGACTGCCCATTGATGGTACAGAAAAAAGTAAAGGAGGGCTCACATCTTACCACGAGAAGGCCTAGCAGCAGGAGATTCTGTTGATAGTACACCTACTAACCAAAAAGCAGAGCAGTGGAGTAGAAAAATCTGTCTATTTTATAAATGACAAGCAGAATACCCGCGCTTCGCAGCGGAGAAGTAGTGTGTTAAAGAAGGTACGAAAAAGAAAAGGAAAAATTTTAAAAATAGTGTAACATGATTGTTAATGTAATTGTTTTGTCATTGATATGAGTGTTGTTCTCATATCTATCTCTATATATATATATATATATATATATATATATATATATATATATATATAGCAAAATACCCGCGCTTGGCAGCGGAGAAGTAGTGTGTTAAAGAAGTTATGAAAAAGAAAAGGAAACATTTTAAAAATAATGTAACATGATTGTCAAAGTAATTGTTTTGTGTATTTGGCGGCAGCGTCACAAAGTTTTTTTCGTCTAGCTGCATCAGAAAATGTACCACGACGTCTGACACGCCTTCTTTTTACTGTTTTCTCACAGCTTGGACTGCTGTCATATATATACACACACACACACCATATATATACACACAGACACACACACACACACATACATACATATACTTGTGTGTATGTTTGTATGTGTCTATATGTGTTTGTATAGCTTTGGTCACTGAGTGCAAGGGAAAAATAATAAAATATAGTCTATAAGTTATTAAACAGTAAAACATTAACGTTTTAAGAAGTACAGGTACATTGAGCACTACTGGAGTGGTTGGGTAAACTACATTTTAAAGACTGTGTAACACAACAGGTAAGTAACTAACAGCAGCTAAAATGTATATGGATCATCTCTCGGTAGTAGATCCCTTTTGAAAGGCGCTACACGACGGCTATGGTATAGAAATTACATTTTCTATGTGAACGTTCAAATCTGTGCCTCTGGTAATGTGCCTTACCGGCATTTAAAGAAAATTATTTTTGTGTCCTCTGCAGTGTTAAAGAGAGAAAGGCTTTGGGATAAAAGGAAAAAAGGTGTAAAGAAAGGAAAGTTGCCTTTTTCTTTTATATAGTATAGAGAGATGTGTTCGCTGGCGTTATGATCGCCTTTTGGGGACAGTCGCGGTGGGTCTTGTGTAGACTGGTGAGGCGTCCCGCCATTAATCGGCTGTGATGGCACTGTCAGTCCTCCACTCGTGTGCGTGTCTTCATAATCCGAGCTGAGGACCTCATAATCGTATCGTGCAAAGAAAGTGTGAATCGCCTTAATATTATTTTGCCGTGGTGTAGAAAAGGGGTCCTGTGTTTGCACTTGTCTGGGCTATAGCGCAGGGGGAGGATGAAAAAAATTAAAAGTGCTCACTTTGACTTAAGGCAGAAGCGCAGTCAGCGTCTCAAAGGCCAGCACAGCTATGCACAGCGCTGGCTGCTCGACTTTTGCTGGGCAGGAGACCCCTTTTACACACGTTCATGATATCAAAAGTCTCAGCGCTCTTTGGAGGTAATTCATATATTATATATATAGCAAAATACCCGCTAGCGGAGAAGTAGTGTGTTAAAGAAGTAATGAAAAAGAAAAGGAAACATTTTAATAATAACGTAACATGATTGACATTGTCATGAGTGTTGCTGTCATATATATTCCTGCCTAAATAAGTCACCCTCGCGCTTTTACTTTTTACCGTTCATTTAATCATGGCTAGTGGCGGAAAAATTATAAAATGGAAGGAGGATGGCTTTACCAAAACAATTATTGATGGCGAATCGATTATTCATAAAGCTTGAATTGGTGATCTGTTTTTCTGTGTTAACCTCATATTTTTCATACTTCTTCTCAAACTAAGGTGGTGCGAGGGTAAAATGAATCGGGATCGCTGATCAATGTAATCGTGTACCAGGAAATCATGCATTGACAAAGCTCCCTTTGCTTGTAATGCAAAGTGTGATTAAATGCATTATTTTTAACGCGTTATGGAGCACATGCATCAAGCTTCTCAGCTGTGCTTGTGCTAAGAAAAGGAAAGATTTTAAAAATAACGTAACACGATTGTCAATGTAACCTTTTGTAAGTAGTGCCTGGAGGATTCAGTGTGGAGAAACTCTAGAGACAGCGTGTGTATTAACTTGTGGATTTTTCTGTGAGTATTTGGTGGCAGTGTGACGAAGTTGCTTCGGAAGACTGCGTTAGGCGTGGAGCTCAGCTCAGAGTGAAATGAGGAAATGGGAGGGAGATGATGACGTGACTCCCCAACCCGCCTTAACTGTCAATCCCCCACAAACACAGTCTCTCAGAATTTGCATAAGCACACCCCTTCACCTACAATTTTAACTTAGTTACAAAATGATCAAAACTCTCGTTTATATCCTGCGTCCTCTAATTAAACTTGTATCCCGCATTACCTGTGGGCATGTGTAACACCAGCGGTAGCCTGTCTATGAACTTAATTTAAAGTTTAGGTTTACACCTTGCTTTCTTTCCGAGGTAGCAGCATAGCACAGAACAGTGCTGAATAACAGAAGTATTGCAGCATAACACATCTGGATTACAATGCCAACATTAGAGTGGGATGGAAATTGCGAGACAGTAATGGATTGGTGGATCAGAAATGCTCCAGCACATGTACCCATATTGTTCGTGGTGGTAGTTACAATATTTAAAATAAATTCAATGTGCCACTATTCTATTACTATAGTCAAAGTTCATTTTTGTCAATAATTTTTGGAAGGAAAAAACATTTATTTTGTGAAAAAACTGCAAAGTTATTAGTTATTTGCTTTAATACTAGTACTATTGATACCAAAGTCAAAATTTTAGGATCAATTCAACACTAGTCAGGAGTATACAGTTGTGGCCAAAAGATATGAGAATGACACAAGTATTAGTTTTCACAAAGTTTGCTCCTTCAATGTTTTTAGATCTTTTCGTCAGATATTTCCAAGTATAATTTCAAGCATTTCATATGTTTCAAAGGCTTTTACTGACAATTACATTAAGTTTATGCAAACAGTCAATATTTGTAGTGTTGGCCCTTCTTTTTCCAAGACCTCTGCAATTCATCCTGGTATGCTGTCAATCAACTCCTGGACCTAATCCTGATTGAAGGCAGCCCATTCTTGCATAATTAATATTTGGAGTCAGAATTTGTAGGATTTTGTTTGTCCACCTGCCTCTTGAGGATTGACCACAAGTTCTCAATGGGATTAAGGTCTGGGGAGTTTCCTGGCCATGGACCCATAATTTCAATTGTTTGTTCCCCGAGCCACTTAATTATCACTTTTGCCATATGGCTCCATCATGCTGGAAAAGGCAATGTTCATCACCAAACTATTCTAGGATGGTTGGGAGAAGTTAGTCTCGGAGGATGTTTTGGTACCATGCCTATTCATGGCTGTGTTTTTAGGCAAAAGTGTATTGAGCCCATTCCATTGGCTGAGAAGCAACCCCACACAAGAATGGCCTCAGGATGCTTTACTGTTGGTAAAGGACACAGAACTGGTGGTGGCATCCACCTTTTTTCCGTATGCCCCAAACAATTGGAAAGGAGATTCATCAGAGAAAATTACTTTACACCAGTGCTCAGCAGTCCAATTCCTGTACATTTTGCAGAATAACAGTCTGTCCCTGATGTTTTGCTTGGAGAGTAGTGGCTTCTTTGCTGCCCTTCTTGACTCCAGGCCATCCTCCAAAAGTCTTCGCCTCACTGTGCATGGAGATGCACTGACACCTGCTTGCTGCCATTCCTGAGCAAGCTCTGCACCGGTGCTGCCGCAATCCTGCAGCTGAATCAACTTTAGGAGATGGTCCTGGAACTTGCTGGACTATCTTGGGTGCCCTGAAGCCTTCTTCTCAACAGCAGTGGATATGTTTTGTTTGGGATTAAGTTAATTTTCATGGCAAAGAGGGACTTTGCAATTAATTGCAATTTATCTGATCAATCTTCATAACATTCTGGAGTATATGCAAATTGCCATTATAAAAACTGACACGGCAAACTTTGTGAAAATTAATATTTGTGTCGTTCTCAAAACTTTTAGCCACGACTGTACAATGCAACTGTGGAGTTACAAAGTCAGCTTTAAATGCTCATAAAATGTTCCATAGTTAGAATGGCAGGTTTACTCTCTTATTTTATACAAATTTTTTGATCTGCTTGCTTTCTTTACTTTGGAATTCTGAGTAAACATAAGTAAACATAGTATAAAATACTGAATACTCCTTGCATTTTTCTAAAAAAAATCAAAGAAGAGATACCAAGAAACTTCATAACTTACTTTGATATACGGTCCATATTTGCAATTTGTTTTTGATTACGAATTACTTCAATCGCTGCCCATATATACTGGACCACTTTGGGATCTGCCTGCCTTTTTTTTGCTGTCCGTGACATGGTGTCCTTATTCCTTTATATCTGCAATTAAAAAAGAAGAAAAAATAAATAACACTACTTAGTAAATTCATTAATTTAAAACACAAATATATTTTTCTAAGGTGTGCCTCTTCATACTAGGAATGAACATTTAAAATAATTTTAAATTCAAGGTAAGGAAAAAAAAAACAACCTAGAATGTGGTACCATTCCATCAGAGAGCACACTCATGCACACAACCACACTGGACTAATTTAGAATTGCCACATTATGTGTACCTGGTGAAAACGTCACATAGACAAAGGGAAAACAAGCAAACTCCATACAGACTGCGACTTGATGAAGAATTCAAACCCAGGATATTCAACCTGTAGTGCAATCCTACAAAATAATCAGTTTATATTATTTCTTTATTGAAAATGCATTTATCAGCAAATCGTCTTTGAAGTCACATACAGCTTGTTTTCTTTATACCAGCTAACACACTGGAAGTACAAGTAAAGCAGTATGTGTACATCCATACAGAAAGGGGTTCAACCCTATCAGCCATCAAGGTTTCCACTTAGGTTTGGATTTTTTTTCTCCCTAAATAATAAAAACCATCATTTAAAAACTGCATTTTGTGTTTACTTGTGTTATATTTGACTAATGGTTAAATGTGTTTGATGATCAGAAACATTTTGTGTGACAAACATGCAAAAGAATAAGAAATCAGGAAGGGGGCAAATAGTTTTTCACACCACTGTATGTATGTGTGTGTGTGTATATATATATATTTATTAAGTACATCTTAATTGCTGTTTTAATGATGTGCGAGATTAAATTATCGAATATGTAACTCGCTTTGCAAAAAAAAGAAACAGAGTTCATTCAGTAATGCAACAGTATAGACCACTGCGCGAGCACAAAGCGAGTTGCGTGGCGTGCACGTCCAGCAAGCCGCAAGTTAGCATCGTTCCCTGCCTCAAAATGAGTGAACAAACAGCGGCAGATGATAAAACAGCCTCGCCATCTACGTCGTCAGAGGTAATTGCCAGATGTGGTTCATTCTCGCTCGCATGGCAGTGGTTTGGTTTTGAAAAGACTGCTGTTGCTTAAAAGACGACAATCTGCAAACTATGTGGTAAATTGGTTGCCGTTAAAGACAGCTTGACAACTAACTTGTTTCACCATTTGCGAACTAACCACTGTACAGAATACGAAGAATACGAAAAGCTTAAACAGTCAACTGTCCAGTACAAGTCTAAAGTAACCAAGGCACAAGCACAAAAACACACAGCAAACTTTAGTGGACTCATTCTGCAAACAAATGCCTTACGACAAGAAAAGCAACAGATGGCATGACATAACAAACGCTGTCACCAATTACATCGCAAAAGATATGGTGCCAATTCAAGTGGTTGAGAGAGATGGTTTTAAACAACATTTGAATACTTTAGACCCAAGGTACACACTATCTGGCTGAAAATATTTCAGTCAAACAGCTCTGCCTGAGACAAACTCTGACGCATAAATTGCAAAAGGTTTCACATTTTCCCACAACAACGGATTTATGGTAAAGCATTTCATTTCATTAAAGAAAACTGGCAACTGCAAAGCTTCTGTTTGCAAACATCCTACTTCCCACAAGATCACACTGGCGGCATCATTGCACAAGGTCTGAAAGATACGCTGGCATCATGATCACTGCGAGAAGACCGCATGACAACAGACGGTGGGGCTAACGTTGTCAGTGCACTACGGATTAATAACTTGAAGAGGCTACCTTGTTTTGGGCATAGGCTTCATATTGTGATTGGTGAGTAATTTGGGGTTCCTCTATAAAATGCAGTTAAGGTTAAATTGATCTTATTTATTACGACGTATAAAAATACAAAAAGACCTGATAAGTAAAGCTATGGATGACAAAAACATAATTCAATATAATTTCAAATAATACATTATCTTGGAATTATCATTATCGTCGAAGTCCCAGAAAATATCGAAATTTTTTTTTTCCCCCCAGTATCGCACACCCCTAGTTCCACCATAATATCACAAGGCAAGAATCAAAAAAAAAAAAAAGTAAACACATTTTCACAATTAAATAGTTTTTGATTGCTCCCTTGATGATGGACTTGAATTGTTACTGCCAGAAGGGATCCTGCTTTGATGGACCCTTGAGTAAGGCCCTTAGCCTAGAACATTGCTCTAGGGGAGCTGTACAATAGCTCACCGAACCCTTTGATCCCAAAGGTCATGTGAAAAGACAATTTTCTCTGAGGGAATAACACAGTATATAAAATAAAAATAATGCTTTTAGGACTTTTGGACTGTATATCTTAATTGTATAGCCAAAAAAGAAAATCAAAGTCAATGTGTAAACTTCATCACTTTTAACCGCTAAAGTGTATCTAATAATTAGAAATTTTGTCATTCTACAGTATAATATAGCCTCAGAATACTGCTAAAGACCAAGGTTTTGAGGATTTTGTTAGAATAATTTGGCCAAAATATGCAAAGAAATGCCCTAACTCCAAAGTACTTACATAAATGTACAAAGTACGTGAAAGAATAAGACAAAAAAAATTGACAGACCCTGATATCAAAAATTGTCACATATACACATGCAAATAAACATTGCACTGATACCCTTCCTACCTAATTATTTTTTTAATGACTACAAGCTTAATGTTATGTTCACTCTGAAATAAATTTACACTTACATAAACATCTAAAATGCAAACCTCACAAGGATGCATCAAAAGCAGCACCTGTACACTTATGAGATTATGTTTTTTGCCAACACACTGTAGCTAACAATAAATGACACTACAAACAGTTCAGTTATTTTTTAGTAACAATAAAAGTTCAAAATACAGTGTTTCGTTATCATCAAAGTTTTGAAGCAGGTTATGTCAAACAACAACAACTGAATTACACTATATCTCAGTCTATCCTTGAGTATTATGAGATGTGGAGAGGAAAAAGAAAAAAAAACAGCATGTGTTATGTGTACCCACTTTGTACAAATCATGGTTGCAGGTGCTGGAGTCTGTTCCAGCACAGTTAGACTTAAAAAATGTTTGGTACTAAACAGATTAAAGCACAATCTCTGGGTGTTTTGTAAACTTTAGACCACAAGCATTTTGTATTAAGAAACATATAAGGTGTTACATGTTTTACAGGACAATATAATATTTTGTGCCTACATAACGAAAACACAGAGGAAAAATAAATAAATTCCAAATTATAAAAATAACTTGCAATCTGGGGGCTTAGTCACCATTTGAGCTACTAAAAGTGAATACTGCGCAAAGATTGTGGAAAAATCACACAGAAAATTAGGACACACAGAATTAATTATTTCTTTGGACTCAAATTTTAACCTAACACTACTAGCAGTAGATGACATTAAATTACAAATCTGTATTGATCCATCCAATGTTGGAAAAATGTAACTCAGGAATTTTGAAGAGAAGATTTTTCCTCCCATGTAACAATAAATGGCAAGGTTTCATAGAACTTTTGGGAATGTACTGTATATGTTATTGTTTTTTTTTAATTGTATCTTAACCTGTGTATATATTGAACTAGCAGAACACCCACACTTCGCAGCGGAGAAGTAGTGTGTTAAAGAAGTTATGAAAAAGAAAAGGAAAATTTTTAAAAATAACATGATTGTTAATGTAATTGTTTTGTCATTGATATGAGTGTTGTCATATCTATCTATCTATATATATATAGCAAAATACCCGCGCTTGGCAGCGGAGAAGTAAAAAGAAAAGGAAACATTTTAATAATAACGCAACATTATTGACAATGTAATTGTTTTGTCATTGTCATGAGTGTTACTGGCATGCATATATATATATATATATATATATATATATATATATATATATATATTTACATACATACATGTGTACATATATACACACACACATATACTATGGGGTGCCAAACAGGCAAATACATTGATTTTGTGAATATATAAAGTCGGCGTCAGAATATATCAAGTCAAAACTTGAATATATAAAGTCATTCTCGAATATATAAAGTCAGCTCTGAAATATATAAAGTGAAAACTTGAATATATAAAGTCATTTCTGAATATATAAAGTCAAAACCTGAATATATAAAGTCAGCGTCGGAATATATAAAGTCAGCGATGGAATATATAAAGTCAAAACCTGAATATATAAAATCAGCATCGGAATTTATAAAGTCATTCCTGATTATATAAAGTCAACATCGGAGTATATAAACTCACTACTGAATATATAAAGTGAAAGTCAAAATCTATTGATTGAAACGACTCTGAACTGAACTAAGTTAACAAAAACGTATTCAGAAAAATAAATTAAAAAAACACTGTTCGGTTAATGTTTTGAAAATGATGCACGTGCCCTGCCCAGGATTGGTTCCTGCCTTGTGCCCAGTGTTGGCTGGGATTGGCTCCAGCAGACCCCCGTGACCCTGTGGTCGGATTCAACGGGTTGGGAAATGGATGGATATTCCAGCACTGACTTTGTATATTCCGACGCTGACTTTATATATTGAAGTTTTGACTTTATATATTGCAACGCTTACTTTATATATTCTGACGCTGACTTTATATATACAAGTTTTGACTTTATATAGTTAAATTTAGTCATCATTGCATAACTTTTTTTTTACCATAGAAATTTAAAGACTAAACTCAACTTTCATTCCTAACAAAGATATTTCTGGCGACTAAATAGAACCTACTTATATCCAAATTCGAGCTATTGAGCTGTCGCCTGCGTGCCTGAATAAGTCATCCTTGCTTCGCTCTTACTTTTTTACTGTTCATTTAATCATGGCTAGTGGCAGAAAAATGATAAAATGGAAGGAGGATTACACTGAGTATGGCTTTACCAAAACAATTATTGATGGCGAATCGATTATTCATAAAGCTTGAATTGGTGATCTGTTTTTCTGTGTTAACCTCATATTTTTTCATACTTCTTCTCAAACCAAGGGGGTGCGAGAGTAAAATGAATTGGGAAGCTCTGATCAATGTAATCGGTGTATCAGGAAATCATGCATTGACAGAAGTTCCCCTTTGCTTGGAATGCAAAGTGTGATTAAATGCGTGATTTTTTAACGCGTTATGGAGCACATGCATTGAAGCTTCTCAGGTGTGCTTGTGCTAAGAAAAGGAAAGATTTTAAAAATAACGTAACACGATTGTCAATGTAACCTTTTGTAAGTAGTGCCTGGAGGATTCAGTGTGGAGAAACTGTAGAGACAGCGTGTGTATTAACTTGTGAATTTTTCTGTGAGTATTTGGTGGCAGCATCACAAAGTCTCTTCCGTAACACTGCGTTAGCTGCGGAGCTCAGCTCAGAGCAAAATGAGGTGAATGGGAGCGGAGATGATGACGTGACTCCCCCACCCGCCTTAACTGTCAATCCCCAATAAACAAAGTCTCTCGGAATTTGCATAAGCACAGCCCTTCACCTGCAATTTTAACTTAGTTACAAAGTGATCAAAACTCGCTTATATCCTGCGTTCTCTCATTAAACTTGTATCCCGCATTACCCGTGGGCATGACAAACGCCAGCAGCAGCCTGTCTATGAACTTAATTTAAACTTTAGGTTTACACCGTGCTTTGTTTACGAAGTAGCAGCACTCATGAATATGGTTGCATATGTCACTCGCTCGCTTCTTATTGTTTCGCTGCTTTCTCAATTATATAATGCATGTTTTCTTCAGCGCTTTTTGGAGCTCTTCCTGTTTTTCTACGTACTGCGTTGACAGTCAATTCACGTGATTACGTGGGAGGTGTGATGAAGTCACACAAAACTCCGCCCCCACGGCTTTCGAGCTCAACTCCATTACAGTATATGGAGAAAAATAGCTTCCAGTTATGACCATTACGCGTAGAATTTCGAAATGAAACCTGCCCAACTTTTGTAAGTAAGCTGTAAGGAATGAGCCTGCCAAATTTCAGCCTTCTAGCTACACGGGAACTTGGAGAATTAGTGATGAGTGAGTGAGTCAGTCAGTCAGTGAGGGCTTTGCCTTTTATTAGTATAGATGTATTAATTAAGACTCAATATATACAGTGGAACCTCTAGATACGATCACCTCTGTATACGAGAAATTCAAGATAAGAGGAAAGTATGAGCGAAAAATTCGGATCTAAATATGAGCATTGGCTCGCGTAACGAACCATGAGCCAGGCTGTGGTTATGCGTGACGCGTTTCCCAATCCGCCTCAACTCGGGGATTCACCCAAGCTGACGCTGCCAGCCCGTCAGCTCACTCAGTGTTCCTTGTTCTCCCTTAGCGTGAGGATCTACACATTTGTGCGCTTGTGATTTCATTGTTTCGCTGTATCTGTTCGCCGTATAAGCGTATCCAAAAATATCGTGGACATGCAGACGGAGAATAGGAGACGATTGCCCTCAAGAGGAGTACTAGGGTGTTGTACCGTGTTAGCCATTATGAATGTAGAAAAGCCAAGCAAAATGACACCTTTTATTGGCTAACTTAAAAGATTACAATATGCAAGCTTTGATTACATCTTGCCTGAAGGAGGGGCCAGAGTTGCCTCGAAAGCTTGCATATTGTAATCTTTTTAGTTAGCCAATAAAAGGTGTAATTTTGCTTGGCTTTTCTCTACCCTCAAGAGGAGAGAGAGAGAGGCGAGCGAGCAAGAGAGATAAGGAGAGAGAGAGAGAGAGAGAGAGAGGGGGCGCTCGAGGGAGCAAGAGAGATAAGGAGAGAGAGGGGGGCGCACGAGCAAGCGAGCAAGAGAGATAAGGAGAGGGAGACGTGCACGAGACAGAAGAACCATCAACTCAGTTATGATCACATGACGCTCAGCAGACAAAGTGTATCCACACTTATTTATCAGTGTTATTTGTTAGGAAAATTGATTTTTATGTTGATATTTTTGGGGGTGCAGAACGGATTAACTGGATTTCCATTATTTTCAATGGGGAAGTTTTGTTCTAGATACAAGAAATTCGCTATACAAGCTTAGTGCTGGAACGAATTAAACTCGTATCTACAGGTTCCACTGTACTGAGAAACAAAGAATGCATAATTAATTTCTGAATTACCTTGAAAACAGTCCTTATGTATCCCCTCATTGTAACTGGCGTAATCAATCAGGCATATGCTTTCACTTAGATCTGTGGTCTCGCACACACTTGTCACTACAGAACGAGCCTGGACTTTAGTAATTATGTCATCAAAAGTTGTACATAAAATTGAAGACTGTATTGCAGTTGCTTGCATACTATTTAAATATATATACTTATCCCCACTAAGTGCAAGCTAATGTGTAAGCTTTAAACACCAACTTATAAATATTATTTTGAAATGAACAAAGTATATACAAGCAGTACATGTTGTCACTACTTAAGGCAAGCTACTGATACAACCACCTGCCTAAAAAAATAAATAAATAAATAATTCCCTCAGTTACGTGAATTTTCTTTTTAAGCCTGAGATATCCTTCATATTATAATTAAGCTAGTCACATAGTTCACAACAATGGATGCAGTTCAGGACTCAAAATCCATTTTGGAAAATGGAAATCTCCCAATTAAATTTAACACAAGGTGAGGTTTCTGTCTCGGGTTGTAGAGAAATTGTGTTTGAGGAGGTCAAAAACTGACCATTTAAAAATCATTTAGATATTAATATTTCAGCCATTTTTTTAAAAAGTCGTAACTTATTCTTTCTTAAGACTACAGATTACATATTACTGCCTGGCTTAATAGCTTGATATTTCAGCTATTGTAATGTAATATACATTTTGCATGTAACATGTCCCACTCATATTTGGCCAAAAACACAGACTTGCCATGACAAAATTGCACCAGTAGAATAATATAACAAATTTAGAGAAAATAAAATATGCAAAGAAAACACTTCTCTCCCCACCCCCAATACTACATTTATCATGACATTTACAGTCAGAACAGTTAAGCAGTCAGCATAAAGCTGTAAGTTTGAATGAAGTCACTTTAAGAAGTTTGAGATATTTGTTAAAATAGTTATATCTTTAACTCAGATACCAGAGTAGTGCACACAGATTAGCACTGCCACTTCAAAGATACAACAAACTAGGTACAAATCCAGTACCTGATTATCTGTGTGAAGTCTGAATGTTCTACTTGTGTCTGTTTTTCTTCTGGGTACTCCAGTTTGACTAAATGATCTCAGTGTGAGTGCATTACCATGATAGGTCCCTGCTCCTCTGACCTGGAGTGGGATTGAGTATGTATGTTCATAAGCAGACAAATAATAGTCAGTGGTACCTTGGTATACGTCCTTAATCCGTTCCAGATCATCTGACTTATACCAAACAGGACGTATACCAAACTAATTTTTCCTATAAGAAATAAAGGGAAAATTATTAATCCGTTCCCATTAAAAAAGCCTATTGTTATTGGCATATTATATATTGATGGGGTTGTATAAAATAATTTAAACACTGCTCAATACTAAAATACATAAATACAAAAGCAATTAGATGAAATAAATAAAAATTTAACCTCACTTTACTTATTAATCACGCCTTTGTTTTTCACAATCATAGATACCGCCATTCTTGGCATACGGTATGCAGCAGCCAAGTCCCGGATACGCATGCCACCTTCATACTTTTCATCAATTAATTCAAATTTACGCGGAAAAACACAAAAACACGTGAAAATTCACAGAGAGTTATAGCACGTACTGACACTCGTGGGCAGTCATGACTTTGTCTCGAGAGGGATAAACAAGGGTAGCGCGCAGGTTGTTCACTGAATGCTAGCAACTGGAGTACTGACGCTTGTGAGCAGTCGTGGCTTTGTCTCGAGAGAGGTAAACAAGAGTAGTGCACGGTGTTCCAGTACGCGAGTCGTATTCCAAACAAAGGTCATATACCAAGCTAAATTTTTCATGTCCAAACAGGACGTATACCAAGTTGGACTTATTCCAAACCGGACGTATACCAAGGTACCACTGTATTTGCTTTTCTAAATATAAAAATTCAAAAGACCATAAGAGAAAATAAAAGTAAACTGTGGCATTCTAGAGAAAGTCCTAATTTTTATACTGAATTGTTATTATTTCAGAGTTATAGAGGCGGCATATTTCTACAGTCAATTCTTATAAAGCTCAAGTTCTTTTTGAGGATTGTTTGTAATCTGTCCGTGTGTATCACTGAATTTTACTTGTCATATTCCAGTTTAAAGGAAATCAAATCTGCTATAAACATTAAAAAAACTGATGATTGTGTGTTTCTTTATCTTTCTAAACAGTCACAATTTGGCAGCATGAACCTGAATATGAATTCACTAAACAATCCAGGTTATCCTGAATTTCTGTGTTGTCAGCAGACACAAAAATACTTTAGCCTGTTTTTAGCCATCCGATTTTGCACAGTTTAGTCAAGTTTCTTCTAAAGTGCAGTGTAAACAGAGGGCATTGCACATCTGCCTGTGTCCTTGACTCCTGCAACACACTTACGCAATTCTGCTAAACAGCCTATTTCCAAATTCCACAGCTGCAAGTTCTGGTCAAGAGCAATGTCAACAGGAACATAACATCCTATGCAAATGACCTTACCAAAACATTAACAATGAAAAAAATAAGTCAACTCCTAAGTAAAAGATTTGGCATAATTATAAAATAGTGAGAGTGGCACAGTGGTAGCGCTGCTGCCTCGCAATTAGGACACCCTGGTTCACTTCATGGGTCCTCCTTGAGTGGAGTTTGCATGTTCTCCCCATGTCCCATGTTCCTCCGGGTACTCCGGTTTCCTCCCATAATCAGAAGACATGCAGGTTAGGTGCATTGGCGATTCTAAAATTGTCCCTAGTGTGTGCGCCCTGCAGTTGGCTGGCAACCTGCCCAGGGTTTGTTTCCTGACTTGCACCCTGTGCTGGCTGCAATTGGCTCCAGCAGACTCCCATGACCCTGTAGTTAGGATATAGCAGGTTGGATAATGGATGGATGGATAAAATAGTGATTTAAAAAATACTAACTATTCTTGCAACAAGTAAGAAAGAACACTTACCAAAAATCTGTGGCAAATGCCAAATTCTTAAAAATATTTATTGCAATTGTTAGAAATGTCAGTTTCAGATGGGAGATTTAAATGTGCAAGGAAGGGATCCAATGGCATGGAGAATTCTTTGTCACCTGGCAATGTACTTCTGAGGATCGTGTCTACAACATCTCAGGAGGCCACAAGGGTTAACTATTAAACTACTATAAACTATTATAAACTGGATTGGATAAGGGTACAGATATTAAAGCTTTCTCCAATGAGTAGGATTTCTTATTGAAATTTGTGCTCTTTAGTTAGTGCTTCCTTCATGCACTTTGTGTTTACTGCAAGATGAAGGCTATGTACATCTAGTGTACCTATTCTTGTACGTTTTCTGAACACAATTCCACCTGTTCTCTTTACTTACCCCGAATATGTTCAGGTATTGTATTATGCTGTTGTGAATCAACAGATCTATCCAGTCACAACATCTATCCAATAGAGACAGTAAAACAAATTCACTTGGATGATGTAAAATGCATGTCGATTTTTTCTAGTTTTAGCAACCTAGCATTCCTTCAACAAGTGCTCTTTCAGAGAGACATTCAGCATTAATGACAATATAGTTACCCCTATGACATCATCTTTAAAGACAGATAGTTTGGACAAAGTTCGACTAACAATTTAAAACTCTATTTATGTACTGTGATTAACATTCACTGGTAGAGGGTTTATTAATTGGAGGACTAGATGCTATACAAGATGTAGTGATGGAGATTAACCTAGTTGGCAATTATTTCCTTTACTTTTGCAAATATGGAATAAACATTACAGAAGCCTATATTCTAATGGGGAATTACTGTGTTACTAGTTAGATTTATGCCTGCTCAGTAACTTAAAAAAAGCCTTAGAAAAGCAAGAATTAAAATATCTGCAAATATTGTGATCTCAACTGGTGGTGACTGCTTTTTTAATACTCAATGTTTTCGCATTTTTTGGATTATACTTTTTTTTTTTTAAATACTGGCTACAAAATCTGTTTCTTTATTCTTAGAAATTGCCTTTTTTAATCAGTATTGCTTTTTCACTTTTGTTCAGCATTGCTGTCTGACACTCGTAGTCAATGGGTTTAAGTAGCACTAGTTTTCTACAGTCACGTGCCAATTTACACCCCACTGACTTGAGGTGATTCATACTTACAGCCGTGGCCTAGGAAAGCAGTTGGGTAATAATGTTTAGAAACTGACCATCCAAAATTATAAATCTTGGAGGGCCCTTTAAGGTTTGTTTTGATCTATGCTACACCACGTTACTAATTATTGTGTATTTGACCTGCATTGAAGTGGTTTATCCTTATACAAGAATTGGAAACTAAAGCTGTACTAAATGTTTACAGACTGTCCAGTAAGACAATAAATGTTTTTTTTTTTAAAAAGACAGGTTTTGCACCTGTTGTAGCTTTATCAAACAATTAAAAAACATGCAAACAACTTGCTATTGAAGAGTCCTATTGGCTACACGTTTTGTACCCAAAATTTAACAACTGTTCTTACTCCAGGATCCCCTTTTAAATTCTATTATTTCTCTTACACAAACATTTATTTAATTTAGATTCATAAAGATTTTGAAATTGAAAACAAACAATATCTTTTAAAAGTGCTCCATGCCTCTGAAATATATTTATTTGGTTCTTTCACTTTCTATCCCCGATTATTCCTATACAGTATCACAGCCCTGAAGACCAGCCCAGCAAGCATTTTATTAATATATATGCCTCTGAACAGCCAAGGAGGAATAGGGTAAATTCACAGCTGATGTCAAAAGCCACAATACCATTTATCTTAAAGACACTTCTCATTAGGAAAACTAAAATTACTTTCTTTGGATAACCTTGAAAAGCTGTCAGTTCTTGACAGATTTACAAGGTTCTTGTTATTTAACCTCAGTAGACAGATCAGTATACTGAAAAGTTATCATGATCACTTTGAACTGAATCATACGTTTTAAACATTTTCTGTCCTATGTTCTTTTTTTTTGATTTTTAAACATGCAGTTTGCAATCAGTGAATATATCGGTAAATATGACCATAATAAAAAATGTAATTTCAACATTAAAGCCAAGGAAGACTAGTGGAATGGGAGAGGCGGGGATAGAAGATAACTTTTAATGATTTACTTAGTGTGCTTGAAAAAAAAGACGAACAAAAAAAAAAAAACTGCCTCTGAAGGATTGTAAGCACAACATTTATTTTTACAATTGGAAAAATGTGGACAGTTATCTGTGAATGGAGTTAAGAATTTCCACCGAATAGATTTTTTCCTTACATTGTGTATTATTGAAGATGCAATTCTACAGGTAATGTTTTGCCAAAACCTGTACCGTAAACAATTATTTTACTTGTTCTGGTACAATGATAGGGTTTTATTTTTTTTAGGTCTTCAATTTAATGAGCTAGAAAACTATTAACTATTTTCATCAATTACCTGTCTTTTGCAAATTTGATTCTAACATAAATCAGACTTTCAGATACAGTATACCTAATTAAAATGTTTTTAAATAAAATTATATAGATTTCTATTTTTTTAATACAGACACATTTATGATTAAAGGAAATGAGGAATACAAATGTTTGAAAGGTTCTCACAATCATGGCAAAATTAATTGCAAAAACTAAAATAAATACATACATTTTTTTTTTTTTTAAATCAAGCACTAACTTATAGCTGTCCAGTTAGGAATATGGGAGAAAATGGGAATACCTAAAGTATTCCCCCACTCATGGGGAAGTGTATGCAGAATCCACAATGTAAGTATTTCAAGTATAGGCTTTGGCTTGAAGTAATGCATTGATTATGAACGTCACAGACTTAAAACAAAAGTACACAGCAAAGCAGCAAACAAAAAACAGCATGATACAAGATGTCACGCCTGTTTGTTCAATATGTCTGCTATCCCTCAATGTGAAATTATGTACTCAAGAATGAATGATTTGACTTTGCTCAAAATTATAGTTCTATTTGCTTGAGTATAAACTTGTCTCACTGCGATAAAAGTGAATTTGAAAAACTTGCATATAAAGGAACAGGAAATCATTCAATTTCTAAACATAGTAGTGATGTATAATCAAAAGTCATGACTAGGTTTTTTTTTCTTCAGTGTATCAGCTAGCCATTCATAGTTCTTCTGGTACAAGTATAAATATATCTTATCAAAACTTAAACTGAGCTTTGATTTTATTTTCTCCAGTATAATGTAGCCAATGATGGGTAAGTTGTTTGATTTACTTCAAAGAAATGGCAACTGTGAATAGAGCTTTACTTTATTTTTTTTTAATTACTTACACATACTTAAAGTGCAACATTCATATTTTTCTCTTTTAATACCAAAAAATACTGTTTCATGTGTGTGCTTTGAAGCAATGCAAACATTTTCATGCATATTGCCTGAACAGAGCAGACTGCTGATGTCACTTGTAGCATTGAGGTTGTGGAAGAACTCAAAATTTCAAGAAATAAATATGGATGGCAGTTATGGGATTCGCTTTTCACACATGTGATACTGTAGCTCATCCTGCCACGGTGATTATTAGGATTTTGAAACCTTCCACCAGTATAGTACTAGACCAGTGATATCACTTGTCTGCATACATAAGTCAGTATTCAATACTGCTTCACATGTCATTTACCTATTAAATTGTTAGTATAGCCATGCGCCTTGTTTTAAAATGCTTCCTTTTTGTCTGTGAATGAACTGTGAGGACATATTTTCAAGACTAATTAACACTAGAATTCCTGAAGCCTACAAAAAAAGTCATAATGCCAGGTCCCCTTAAATTCCTTCGCACCTCTTCATCAGCGACTGTTTTGCAAATGTGTCAATCAGCACAAGCACCTAGCAGCCAGCTATCCCATATCCTACCGACGCAGCTGCAGTCAAACCCAAAATTCTCAGAGCTCAAATCTGTTAATCTAGGATTGAGGTGTCTGGAATCATAAAGGATAAATAATATAGTTATTTGGAATACATACATTTCATGTGTGTTCTATGTCTACAGCGATTTGGGTAAATGTACAATGTCAGGAAATGTGAGGCAAGAAATGTTGAACATATAACTAAAACAAACTTTTTCATGTTTTATATTTTATTTATACATAAATTACTTGCAACGAGTGCAGAATGCAGCTGCTAGAATCCTAAATGGGAAAAGAAAATCCGAACACATTTCTCCAGTTTTGATGTCGCTACACTGGTTGCCTGTGTCATTCAGGATTGACTTTAAAATACTGCTTATGGTTTATAAAGCCTTAAATAATCTCGCTCCATCTTATATATTGGAATGCCTGACACGTTATATTTCAAATCGTAACCTTAGATCTTCAAATGAGTGTCTCCTTATAATTCCAAAAGCTAAAATTAAAAGAAATGGTGAGGCAGCCTTCTGCTGTTATGCACCTAACATCTGGACTAGCCTGCTAATAGGAATTCGCCAGGCAAATACAGTAGAGCACTTTAAAACACTGCTGAAAACACATTACTTTAACATGGCTTTCTCCTAACTTCACTTTAACTTAATACTGATACTCTGTATGTTCAATTCATCATAATAACTATTCATAGTGGCTCTAAAATCCGTACTGATCCCAACTCCCTCTTCTGTTTCTTTTTCCGGTTTCTTTGTGGTGGCGGCCACCACCACCTACTCAAAGCATCATGATGCACCAACATTGATGTACTGAAAGCCAGAAGTCTACGTGACCATCATCATCAGGTCCTTCCATGAAAACCCTAAATACAAAGAGGACTGTTTGACTTATGTTAGGTAGATTGCCCAGAGGGGACTGGGCGGTCTCGTGGTCTGGAACCCCTACAGATTTTATTTTTTTCTCCAGCCTTTGGAGTTTTTTTTGTTTTTTCTGTCCACCCTGGCCATCGGACCTTACTTATTCTATGTTAATTAATGTTGACTTATGGTTATTTTTTATTGTGTCTTCTATTTTTCTATTCATTTTGTAAAGCACTTTGAGCTACATTTTTTTGTATGAATATGTGCTATATAAATAAATGTTGATTGATTGATTTATATTTATATATATATATATATATATATATATATATATACACAGTAATCCCTTCCTCGATCGCGGGGGTTGCGTTCCAGAACCCCCCGCGATAGGTGAAAATCCGCGATGTAGAAACCATATGTTTGTATGATTATTTTTATATATTTTAAGCCCTTAGAAACTCTCCCACACTGTTTATAAATATTCTCCGCACAGTTATACAGTAAACCCTTGTTTATCGCGTTAATCCGCTCCAGACAGATAAATGAATTTCCACAGTAGGATTCTTTATTTATAAATCTAATATTTTCGCAGTTAGAGCATAGAAAACCTGTTTACGACCTTCTAAATCGTTTTTAACATTATTAGAGCCCTCTAGACATGAAATAACACCCTTTAGTCAAAAGTTTAAACTGTGCTCCATGACAAGACAGAGATGGCAGTTCTTTCTCACAATTAAAAGAATGCAAACATATCTTCCTCTTCAAAGTGCGCGTAAGGAGCAGAGAATGTCAGAGAGAGAGTAAAGTAAACAATGAAATATCAATAGGGCTGTTGCACTTTTAAGTATGCAAGCACCGCGATAAAGCAGCGGCAATGAAGGGATCAATGCGAAGGTAGCCTTTCAGCATTTTTTACAGGAGCGTCCATATCTTCTAAGCAAACAGCCTCTGTGCAAAAAGCTCCTCTGCTCACATCTCCTCTGTCAAGCGCAGAGAACGTCAGAGAGAGAGAGAGAGAGCGCGAGATTAAAGCAAACAATCAAAAAATCAATGAGTGTGCTTTTGGACGCACCTCGATAAAGCGGCATTTCTTAGAGGAGCGTCTGTATCCACTAGGCAAACAGCTTCTGTGCAAACAGCACCTCTGCTCACACCCCCTCCGTCAGGCGCAGAGAATGTTAGAGAGGGTGAGATAGAGGCAGAGACAAGCAAACAATCGAGCACCGCGCAGGAGGCATATCTTATAGCATTGAGGAGTTTTAGTTAATATGTAATACGTGCTCTGATTGGGTAGCTTTTAAGCCATCCGCCAATAGCGTCCCTTGTATGAAATAAACTGGGCAAACAAACTGAGGAAACATGTACCATAAATTAAAAGACCCATTGTCCGCAGAAATCCGCGAATCAGCGAAAAATCCGCAATATACATTTACATATGCTTACATATAAAATCCGCGATAGAGCAAAACCGCGATACAGCAAGGGATCGCTGTATATATATATATATACTGTGTATATATATATATATATATATATTATATATATATATATATATATATATATATATATATATATATATATATATATATATATATATATATATATATATATATATATATATATATTATATATATATATATATATATTATATATATATATATATATATATATATATATATATATATATATATATATATATATATATATATATATATATATATATATATATATATATATATATATATATATATATATATATATACACACACACACATATATCTATATATATAATTCAATAAGGGCACACACGACAGTGAGTGCAAGTAAGACAAAGCCACGCCCACCAACTCACAGACCCCTGCCCGCCAACTCTAAGACCATGGGATATGCTAGACAGAGCCCCGCCCGCCAACTCTAACCCTCCTACCGCATCATGGGATACGCACGACAGAGCCCCGCCTGCCAACTCTAACTCTCCTCCCGCGAGTACCCTCAAAACCGGTCCCGCCCACACACAGCTAACACAGCATTTCTTGCCAAGCATCTACAGTATGCTTAAATCACTCAGTCTAATCCAACAGCAGCTGTACGAAAGCTTTTCGGGGAAAACCCTAGGCAGGATTTACGACGATACAATGCCCCGACATGTCACACCAATGTTGCAGCGATTTTCATCAGAGAAGATGGCGAACCGCCTGCCAAAAGGGACATTTGCATCTGTTCCATAGGCAACTCCTGTAAACAGATTTCCGCGCTCAATACGAATTGCAATCCTACGGTTTACCCACTTTTATTCCCTTACAGAGACATTGCCTGGCACAAAGATTTACAACATGTTCCAGATAAAAGAACCGCCAAGCGAAGAAGGCTTACTCAATGCCAATTTTATGCGTACAGATTAGCAATGAAGAATACATTTAGTACTTTGCACTCCACGGCGAACTATTCCAACAGTACGTCGTAGATGCATATGTTAAAACAGAGGGTGCGCGACTATCTCAGATTAGATCAACAAGATTTACGTGTGGAACAATACAAAGGACCGTTAGACGCACTGCAAGCAAACGCTGAAAATAACGTATGTGTAGGCAAAATGATCATATTACCGTCCACATTTCCAGGAAGTCCAAGATACATGCAACAAAACTAGCAGGATGCCATGGCCATAGGACGTAAATTCGGACAGCCTCATTTATTTATCACTTTCACATGTAATCCTGCTTGGCCGGAAATTCTACATGCACTGTCGGATACCCAAAGACCGGAGCACAGACCTGATATCCCACATGCTGTTTACTCTTCACAATAATTCTAACAACCAGTCTTTAGCCACGGTCAGTTGTACGTGGCCTTTTCTGGGGTTAGATCTTTCGACTCATTATCTGTCGTCACCACCAAAACACCTATTCACACCTGCGTCTTTCAAGAAGTATTTATTTCTTCTTGATTTCCGAATTCCTTTCTCACCGTTTTCTGTTCCTATTCTTACACCGCCATATGCTATGGCGGGCTCTATAGTTATATATATATATATATATATATATATATATATATATATATATATATTGTGTATAATATATATGTATATGTTTAATATATTTTTCTCTTTATTCATCCTGTAAAGCACTTTGAGCTACATCATTCGTATGAAAATATGCTATATAAATAAATGCTGTTGTTGTTGTCATAGTAATAATTGACAAAATGCTGATGTGAAGTGTATAACGTGTGAAGACTGAAGTCCAAATATCAAATAAACACTTTTACAAAAGGTGTAACAAAACAAGTGTGCCTTTATTCAATTTACATGCTGCTGTCAATGAGTAAAAACCAAAGCCCAAATATCAATCAACACATGTCTGCTTGACTGGTGTAGAGACAAGAACGGCTGCTTCTAAATCTAGAGGTAGCGGATTCGAACCCAGGTGTTCCCCATATTTACCATGTTCAGTAGTGAGCTGTTATTATTATTAATATTACATAATAAAAACATACATTTTATTTGAGTCTGTAACACACTTTTTTATTACTGAGGTGTTCAAAGTCCATGAACTATAATGATGTAACGACACATTAACAATTCATTGAAAGAGAAGAAATCAGAAAGAAATTCATTCTAAATTGTAAAACAACATAATATATTTGAGCTTACGTACATTTCATGAACCTATCATTTTGGAAGGAAACCATAGAAGTGCTTTGACAGATCTCCCTGCAGCAGCAAACAGGATGGGACGACAAACTCCAAGCCGTCCACATCCAACTATGCAAACAGAGATAACATTACACGGGCTAGTCTGAATCCTAACCCCGCCCGTGTATGTGCACGCCCCTCTGAGCTTGGCACCTTGCCCCCAGCCAAAACCCCCTCCCCCCATAACAGCTTCATCTCTGCCCCCATCCTGTGTCCCACAGCGAGGACCTTCTCATTACAACTGTTCTTGAATAAACAAAGCAGGACCCACTAGTTGTTGATCACAATTCACAAATTGGACCTGAGAATGAGCGATGAATAGGAGAACACCAGGAAGGAAGATTTGACTGCAAAATGAAATGCAATATCAGTTATATGGAATTATTTTGGCTAAAGAAAAAATGATGTAGACCAAAAACAGGTACTTTCTCAACAGTGCCTTGCAATTCTTGCCACAACACGAGGCAACATGACTACGTTAAATCAACTTTAATCCAGCACCACAAAACTCTGTATGACGAGTGCAAAGGCAGATATGAATGCCAACCAAAGCAAAAAACTATTTTGTCCACATTTGCCAGGGTTACAAATGGCACAGACAAATCACTGATGCAATAACATTTCACCTCACAAAAGACATGGTACCAATTAGCACAGTTAAAGCGGGTTTTAAAAAGATGATCCAGTCGCTTGACAAGTCGTATGTAATACCACGCTATTTTTCTCATGTCACCATCCCAGAGCTGTATGAGAAATGCAAGGCATACATTCAATCAGAGTTATCAAAAGTAGAATATTTTGCAGCAACAACAGATCAGTGGTCCAGCTGGACAACTGAGCTCTACATAAGTCAGGCCATCCACTTTATTAATGAGGACTTCCAAGTGCAAAGTCTTTGTTTGCAAACAGCATTTTTCCCCGCAGGATCATACAAGCAAGAACATCGCAACAGGTTTGAGAGAACCACTGGCTGCTTGGGGTCAAGAAGAAAGACATAGGGTACCATCTGTATAACAGACAACATTGCGAACATGGTGAAAGTTGCATCCCTTAACAAGGGGACTAGGCTGCAGTGCTTTAGGCATAAACTGCAACTTGCAGTTGGCAAGTTTGCTTTACTTAGTAAGCTGTTTTACTAAATAGCTTGTCCTAAAACAAAACATAATAAAATAGTTGATCAGATTCATACTGTTAGTCATTATAACGTTTATATATGCACAAAATTATACTTCTGCTACTGCTAATTGCGTTGCATTATACTGAAATACTGCATACTTCATAAATAAATTTTAAAGACATATCAAGTTGAAACTTGAGGGCACATTGCTAATGTAAAACTCTTAATATAGTAATATTCTTTGAGAGTCATTTGGTTTTCATAGATTATTAAAACATGCAAAGAAAGCGGACAGAAACTATATATTTAATCTTTACATAACCTGTACTTCATGCAGTTGCAGAAACATAGTTATTTACTGTATATGTATAACCACTTTATTGTTTAAATTGAAATATTTACACTATTTAACGTGTACTTTGTTTTTCTGCCTTAGAAAACGCTCTCTCACAGGTGGAAGGGCAGAAGTTTGTGGAAAAAGCCCAGGAGGAATTCAATCTACCATTACATTCCTTCATATTAGAATACCAAACAATATGGGGCTCCAGACAGATGATGATCAGCAGGATACTAGAGCAGCAGAAAGCTTTATCTCAGGTCCTGCCTGCAGACAAGAGGTTATCAACAAGTCACTAGGTCCACTGCTGGACTTCACAGATATACTTTCAGGAGAAGACTGTTAGTGTCACCTAGGTGAAGTCAGTTTTTCTACCTCTTTAACCTTCAATGTTACTAATGCAAGAGGAAGACACAGTCCTGACCAAGAAGTTGAAGAGTGAGATGTTGGGCTACCTTAATGAGAAATATAAACATGAAGTTAGTCAAGAGTTGCTAGATATGAAATCTTGTTTGGACCAATGGGTTCAAAATGGACTTCATCAGGGCTGATAGTAAGATCACAATTAAGTCCAAGGTGACATAAGAAATGATTGAATGACAAGAGACCTGTTATACGTTTCATGAAAGTGTTTATTTAATATATGGACTTCAGTCTTCACACATTATATACTTCACGTCAACATTTTGTCAATTACTATAACATGAAAAAAGTTTCTGTTTAGTTATGTGTTCAAAATTTCTTGCTTTGCATTTCCTGTCATCCTACATTTACCCAGATCACTGTAGACACAGAACACACATGAAATGTATGTATTTCAAACAACAATATACAGTATTATTTACCCTATTCATTTCCAGTCACCTCATTCCCAGATAAAGTGACTGATGAAGTAATCAGCTCAGAGAATCGTGTGTCTGGCTTGACTTCAGCTGCCTCGGGGGGAGATGAGTCAGCAGGCTGCCTCCTGCCAGTGCTGAGTGACACATTAGCAAAAAGACGACGATGATGATGAGGTGCGAGGAAATTAAAGATGGCCCAGCATTACAAATATTTTCGTAGGCTAGTATTAAGTTTTCAGAATTGCAGTAAACCATGATACACTTACAACACTGCATCACTTTGCTTCATTTCCTAATGAGAATTTTAATAGAAAACACACCAGGGTGAACCAACTATGCCACTAAATCCTCATTATTCAAAAGTATTTTTTTTATTATTACTTCAATTTTGCTTTTCCAAAGTGAAGTCTAAATTCACTTAACCTCCTTAGAGCTGTAAAAAAAAAAAGGTCCATAGTGTCACTCAGGCAACAGTATACAGTGATCCCTTACTATATCGTGCTTCGACTTTCGCAGCTTCACTCTATCGCGGATATTAAATGTAAGCACATCTAAATATATATCACTGATTTTTTGCTGGTTCGCGGATTTCTGCGGACGATGGGTCTTTTAATTTATGGTACATGCTTCCTCAGTTGCTTTGCCCAGTTGATTTCATACAAGGGACATGATTGCAAAATGGCTGACAAGCTACCTAATCAAAGCATGTATTACATATTAAATAGAACTCCTCAATGATACACGATATGCTTCCCATGCAGTGCTTCGCATACTTGAAAGCCCAAACAGCACGTATTGATTTTTGATTGTTTGCCTGTCTCTGTCTCTCTCTCTGACATTCTCTGCTCCTGACGGAGGGAGTGTTCGCAGAGGGGGTGTTCGCACACTGCCCTAGAGGATACGGACACTCCTCTAAAAAATGCTGAAAGACTACCTTCACAATGCTGCCTTCCTTGTAGCTGCATTGTCCGGCGGTGCCTTGCATACTTAAAATCCCAAACAACCCTTTTGATTTTTGATTGTTTGCTTTTCTTGCTCTCTCTCTCTCTGACATTCTCTGCCTCTGATGCACACTCCTTTGAAGAGGAAGATAAGTTTGCATTCTTTTGTGAGACTGAACTGTCATCTCTGTCTTGTCATGGAGCACAGTTTAAACATTTGACTAAAGGGTGTTATTTCATGTCCAGAGGGCTCTAAAAATGTTAGAAAATGTATTTTGAAGGTCGTAAAAAGGATTTCTATGCTCTAACTGCGAAAATATTCAATTTATAAATAAAGAATCCTACTTCACGGAAATTAATTTATCGCGGCAGAGTCTGGAACGGATTAACTGCGAGAAACGAGGGTTGACTGTACACGCATCTCACACAAGACCCGAGGATTACTCGGACTGTGAAAGTGCCAAAAGCGCTAGTGACGAGCATTACTTGGCCAATGGTATAGGCATGTCATACGTAAGCTAATTACAGGGAGGAGGTAAAACACTTAGCTGCGTGGTGCGCTGAAAATAACCTGCTCCTGAATACCACCAAAACCAAGGAGCTCATTGTGGACTTCAGGAAGAAGAAGGGAGACACCCACCACCCCATTCACATCAATGGCATGGCTGTCGAACGGGTTTCCAGCTTTAAATTCCTGGGGATACATATCTCGGAGAACCTGTCATGGACAAACAACACCTCCAGCCTGGTCAAGAAGGCCCATCAGCGCCTCTTCTTCTTGAGGATACTGAAGAAGAGCCAACTATCTGCTGTCATACTGGGCAACTTCTACCACTGTGCGATAGAGAGCATCCTGACTAACTGTATTACAGCCTGGTATGGGAATTGCTCTGTTGCTGACCGCAAGGCACTGCAGCGGTGGTGAAAACCGCTAACGCATCATAGGGACTCCACTTCCGGTCATTGAGGACGTTCACAAGAAGAGATGTTTACGCCGAGCTTGTTGCATTCTTAAGGACTCCTCTCATCCAGCCAACAAACTCTTCCAGCTCCTCCCCTCCAGAAGGCGCTACAGGAGCCTTCCAACTAAAACCAGCAGGTTTTGGAACAGCTTCTTCCCTACAGCGGTCACACTTCTGAACTCAGTCCCCCGTTGAACCTTCACATCCAACACTTAATCCTCTACACTACTCCTCCTCCCTTCCTTGTACATATCTGTACATACCTGTGCACACACAGCACACCTGTACATTGTACATCATATATCATATATTGTACATCTGTATATATTACAATACTTATAGTATTACAGCACATACATATCACATCTGTATATTGTACATGTGTATATATATATAATAGTACTTACTGTATAGTATTACTGCACATACAGTACATAACACATCTGTATGTATGTATGTATGTATATATATATATATATATATATATATATAGTACTTATAGTATTATAGTACATACAAATACATGTATAGGTATATAAATGTATATTGTAAAATATGTATATTTGCCATCCGCATTTAGAACATTTGTATATCTATTTATATATCTATATATCTATTCCCATCTTCACTGTGCTCTTAACTGTACATATCGTATTTAACTGTATATATCGCATTTAACTGTAAATATCGTATTTAACTGTACATAGTACCTCGACTCGGGACGTTGTGGGTCGGTGGGAGGAGTACTTCGAAGACCTCCTCAATCCCACTAACATGCCTTCCAATGAGGAAGCAGAGCCTGGGGACTCTGAGGTGGGCTCTCCCATCTCTGGGACTGAAGTCACCGAGGTGGTCAAAAACTCCTTGGTGGCAGGGCCCGGGGTGGATGAGATCGCCGGAGTTCCTTAAGGCTCTGGATGTTGTAGGACTGTCTTGGTTGACACGTCTCTGCAACATCGCATGGACATCGGGACAGTGCCTCTGGATTGGCAGACCGGGGTGGTGGTCCCCCTCTTTAAAAAGGGGGACCGGAGGGTGTGTTCCAACTATAGAGGGATCACACTCCTCAGCCTCCCTGGAAAAGTCTATTCGGGGGTTCTGGAGAGGAGGGTCCGTCGGATAGTCGAACCTCGGATTCAGGAGGAACAGTGTGGTTTTCGTCCTGGTCGCGGAACAGTGGACCAGCTCTTCACCCTTAGCAGAGTCCTGGAGGGTGCATGGGAGTTTGCCCGACCGGTCTACATGTGTTTTGTGGACTTGGAAAAGGCATTCGACCGTGTCCCTCGGGAATCCTGTGGGGGTGCTCGGAGTATGGGGTACGGACCCCTGATAAGAGCTGTTCGGTCTCTGTACAACCGGTGTCAGAGCTTGGTCCGCATTGCCGGCAGTAAGTCGAGCCCGTTTCCAGTGAGAGTTGGACTCCGCCAGGGCTGCCCTTTGTCACCGATTCTGTTCATAACTTTTATGGACAGAATTTCTAGGCGCAACCAGGGTGTTGAAGGGGTCGTTTGGTGGACTCAGGATTGGGTCACTGCTTTTTGCAGATGATGTTGTCCTGTTTGCTTCATCAGGCGTGATCTTCAGCTCTCTCTGGATCGGTTCGCAGCTGAGTGTGAAGCGGCTGGGATGAGAATCAGCACCTCCAAATCCGAGAGCATGGTCCTCAGCCGGAAAAGGGTGGAGTGCCCTCTCAGGGTTGGGGGAGAGATCCTGCCCCAAGTGGAGGAGTTCAAGTATCTCGGGGTCTTGTTCACGAGTGAGGGAAGAATGGAGCGTGAGATCGACAGGCGGATCGGTGCGGCATCCGCAGTGATGCGGGCTCTGCATCGGTCTGTCGTGGTGAAAAAGGAGCTGAGCCGTAAGGCAAAGCTCTCAATTTACCAGTCGATCTACGCTCCTACCCTCACCTATGGTCATGAGCTATGGGTAGTGACCGAAAGAACGAGATCGCGAATACAAGCGGCTGAAATGAGTTTCCTCCGCAGGGTGTCTGGGCTTTCCCTTAAAGATAGGGTGAGAAGCTCAGTCATCCAGGAGGGGCTCAGAGTAGAGCCGCTGCTCCTCCGCATGAGAGGAGTCAGATGAGGTGGCTCGGGCATCTGATCAGGATGCCTCCTGGGCGCCTCCCTGGTGAGGTGTTCGGGCACATCCAACGGGAGGAGGCCCGGGAAGACCCAGGACACGCTGGAGGGACTATGTCTCCGGCTGGCCTGGGAACGCCTTTGGGATTCTCCGGAAGAGCTGGAAGAAGTGGCGGGGAGAGGGAAGTCTGGGCTCTCTGCTTAAGCTGCTGCCCCCGCGACCCGACCTCGGTTAAGCGGAAGAGGATGGATGGATGGATGGATGGATAATATTCACATATTATATTTATTGTACTTCTGCTCTTTGCACTTCTGATTAGATGCTAAACTGAATCTCGTTGCCCTGTATTTATACATGTGTAATGACAATAAAGTGAATCTAATCTAATCTAAGCGCCAGGCCTGAGCATTACCCAGGCAACGGTGTAGACGTAGTGATGACAAATCGGTGTTCAGGCAGTGAAAACTGACATGGACAGTGAAATCGAAAGCGATTCTGGGAATCAGAAAGTGACACTTGTGTCACTTGCACATGCGCAGTGTGCAATACATATAATTTATAATAATTATTATTAAGTAATTATTATCATTATTATACTTTCTATACTTATGTCTTTGTAGTTTTAGTGTTTTACACATTTACAGTAGAAAGGTGAGATTGAATTAATAAAAATGGCATTTTTCAAGCCAAAAAATGCAAAGCTTTTTACATGTTTGCTTGAGAAAAAAAATGTAATGCTAAGGAGGTTAACATGAAATCACTTTATAAGCACTCATTCACACAACTTCATTTACCAATTTTAGTGCCACAAAAAAAGAGATAAAACCAAAAAACATTTGGTAAAAATAAAGGAAACAACTCTAGATGGGACAACAGATTTTCTTCGGCTCAGTCATTCAGCAGAACACATTGACAAACCATTCATGAATTTATAGCTGATGATTAGAATGGCAAACATATAATAAGAAAAGCCATTCAAACACAAGTAAAACATACAAATTCCACACTGACATAAACAGCATGGGCTCTGAAACTGGTCTCCTGGGAATGGTATTGCTCATGATTATGCCTGCCTGCACCTCTGCTATACCATTTATCAAAAAAACTTTATAATTATGGCTTTAAAATAGATGAGAGAAATCATACAATGCATTCATTCTTCCAAACATTTCAAAGAATTCATTAATGTGTTTAGCATTTCTGGTATTACAATACTCCTTGGGAGATTTCCTAACAGAGTAATTTTCTGCCCCAGTGTGTAAAGCAGTTTTAAAGTGTACTACTGGAAAGGTAATAACTTAATACAATATATAACATATATTATATTAATACTATATATACCTGCCTTATGCCTGTCCACAACTCTATCCCTAAGATTTTTTGAAAGTGGCTTGCCACCCATAGGCAGTTGTTTGCTTTCAGTTGCAGTACCAAGCAAGGGAATGCATCAGGAACAGCTGTTTTTATGCTTCACTAATCACAATGATTACAACTGATCACAGGTGGAAGCCAGTAACCATGGTCTGCAATGGAAATGGTGGTTACTTATACCTGATTGAGTTTACAAATTCTGTTTAGGAGGGGGGGCATCCTTTATTAATCTCAGCATTTGTTGCTTTTTATTTTTTTAATTCTTCTGAACTGTAGCTGTAGTATCTTTCACTTGGATGTTATAGATTGCATTGAGTAAAAAAAGCTGGAAAAATATTGGCTTGTGTGTTTTAATTTAAGGCTGTAAAGCAAAAAAATGGGAATATTTTGAAAGTGATGATTCTTTTCTATACCCACTGTATAAGAGAGAGAGAGAGAGATCTATAGATAGATAGATGTCTGTCTGTCTGTGTCTATATATAAATAGACACACACACATATATATATATTATATATATATATTATATATATCTATATTTTATATCTATATCTATATATATCTATATATATATAAATAAATATAGGTGTACCTAATAAAGTGGCTGGGGGGTGTGTGTGTGTATGTATGTATATTTATATTTAGATAGATAGATCACTAGATTGACAGATAGGTAAACTCAAGCGATTACACTAACTACTGGGACTAGACCTTCGATCTTGGTCTTAATTGAAAGCTTATGACCTGATACGTTCTAGAAGTTCTAAAAATTTCACGTAACAGCAAGCCAAGGTAAAGTTAAATGTGATTGCTGATTTATAACGACAAAGTGATTGCAAAACCAAGTGATATTGTATAAAGAAAAATAAGAATACCACCATTACTAAACATCAAGCATTGGATGCTGAATGCAAGAACAAAGCAGGATACTGAACACAACAAAGCCATTTTTGGGCCACATTTTGAGCAGTAAATCACACCCTCATGATAAAGAGTACACCATACGGTGTCTTCAGCAAAAATAATCAGAAGGACTTGCAGTTGTGCATTCCACATCAATGGACCCCCGGGATTCATTCTCTAATAAAACATGAGGGATCAAAGTTACTGCTTTTCACAAAACTTAAAAAAAAAAAATGGGGATCAGTAATACAGGCATGATGAATGGCATTTTATACCATTTCAATGTTGCTGATCACAAATATAACATTTTTGAAATCTGATTATTTACCAGTGGTACTAGCCTTCTATTAGCCACTACCAGAAGATTAAAATTGACATATTTGAAGTATAAGCATATGGGGTATCATTTTAGACTATTTCAAGGTCAGTGATAACAAACATGATTTAATTTTGATTCTTTACTAGGGATCTAGCCCTCTATGGAACTCTATCAAATTGTAAAAAATGACAAATTTCTATTATAATAGAGCAGGGGCGGGCAAAGTCGTTCCTGGAGGGTTGCAATGGCTGCAGATATTTGCTCCAACAAAACTGCTTAATAAGAAACACTTATTGCTCAAGAAACTTCTGCTTCATTTTAGTTGTCTCGCTCATTAAGGTTTTGAACCCTTATTGCTTGCTTTAGTCTTAAACAGATGCATTCTCAGTTTCAATTGCTCCTTATAAGCAATAAGATGCAAATGGCAAAAGAGAGCAGCATTTCTCCATTTAGCTTGTTTCCATTTACACCTGTGTATATTTATCATGCACTAGTTGGCTTAATTAAACACTTGGAAGGAAATTGAAGAGAAAAAAGTGAAGGACTGAGAATTAAATTTCATATCATTTGGATGATATCCTAAGAAAGAAAGAAAAAAAACTAGGATATGAGAATGACCTGACACGGCAGAGTTAAAACACTAACAAGCCATGAAATTTAATTATTGGCAAGGATTGTTTTCTATTTAAGCAACTGGGTTGGAACAAAAACCTGCAGCCACTACAGCTCTCCAAAACTGACTTTGCTCACCCCTGCAATAGAGAATATCTAGACTGTACATTTAAAATGAAGCACAAATTTTAATATTTCAAATATCTGAAGCAACTATTGTTATTTATTATATCATTCTACATCATTAAGTAAATCATTAAATTTCTTATGGACACCCCAAACTAGGGCAGTTTATGTGAATTCAGACTTTTTTGTATTCTGCTTTAGGACCATGGGTCCATGTGTTTCTCTAGTAATCTAAAAAATTAAAAATGTCCTCAAATTAGTCTTTAAACTTCTACAAGAGTCATTACTGAGGATTTCAGAACAACATACAATGGATATTTAAATTAAGGTTATTGGCCCACTGCTTACTTTCTAAAATTGCTTAATTTTCAAGTCTTTATATAATGCAAAGTTAACTGACTGACTCATTACACATCAACAAAAACATTATTCCCTGTTTATTTAAAAAAGATGAACTTTGGCAGTATGGTAGAACTTGGGCAGCAGGTTAACTGCTAAAAAGGGAAATTTCAAAATATTAATATTTAGGGGGTAACCACCCCCCACCACACACAGAAAAATTAAATTCCCCAAAATTTCAAAAACACTTTTGACTGATTTGATTGAAATTTGGTGACATTACAGAGAAAAGAAAATTAGTCAACAAGTGATTGTTTTTAGAATTTTTTGTCGATAATGCTGAGGTCAGGGAGGTATTCTTAGGTAGAGCTACCTTTTCTTACTTCAGTTGTGATCACGCACAGAAACGGGGCATACAGATTATACAAATGAACACAACGAACAGAAGCACACCACTAACCAAGTTGCAGCTGCAATCATTCAAAGAATTGGGGTTACCAGTGAATGAAGAAAAAGAAGACAAGGTGGCGAGCTACACAGAAAATGAGAAGTGGATGAAGGAAATTCAGGCAAAGATCAAAGAAGAAGTGGTTAGCAAGTACCCTCAAGTATACAAAGTGCTTCCTATTCTGTCATTTACTTCTTACTCCGCACAATACGTTATAAAATACATACAGACTCAAATCGGATTGGATTGTCGAGCATGTTAATATACATATATTTCACGGAGAGTGGGTTTTGGGGGGCCCTTAATGGTAAAATACATGCAATATTGTGGTGAACTGGGATTTCACCTTTGAGGTCAGACTTACAGCATGCTGCTATGCTCTGGTTCACAAACAGTCAAGTGCTGGTATGGTGCACCAGCCACTTCAAGCCCTATGTACAGCAAGAAACTTCTGGGATCCTAGACATCGGTTTCTAGAGGAAAGTGTCTTCAGGTTTGGGTTTTATTTGGTGATTTAGATTCATGATTTGTAAACCATTATCTGTGCTTAGTTATTATTATTAAGGTGAATTTACTGCTTTAACGTTGTGCTTTACATCTAGCAATCGACTCACATCTGTTGGTTTTCCTGCTACTAGTTTTGTTCTGTTAAATGAGTGCCGCCCCTCACTTTCTGTTGCTAATTGCTTTGTAACTCGCATCTTGGCTCACTCTACTGCTACCTGCTTAGGAAGACTTAAGTTGCTGTTGTCATTCCTCCTCTTGTGAAAACCTACTTGTGTAAAGACTGCGAGTCTGCCTATGCAAGTCCACCATGCAGGGACACCAGACAAGGAAATGGACTCTCCTACTTGACAAAGGTCATCTTCAGCATGTGTCAACAATATGTTTCAGTTACTAATGCAAGACGTTTCTCTCACCCCTTTATCAGGAAAGGGAGAAACCCATACAACCTTCATTCACTGCATCAAGTCACCACTTCAGATACTCTCTTGTCCTTTGGCTTGTGGAACTGCCAGACTGCAGACTTTATTCCGTCTATCACCACCCAAAGGGGTCTCCAAGTGGTGGACAGACTGCTCTCTTCCATCCCAGATGATTGCAGCCCACTTCTAATTCTAATTTTTAGGGACCTGAACATCCACCTGGACAGTCCTCCTGCTGCTGACTTTCTCATTCTTTCTTCCTTCTATATCTCAAAGCTCCATACCCCACCCACTCACAAGCCTGGCAATCTGCTTGACCTCATTCTCTCATGCAATTGCACTCCCACAAATGCAACTGTCACTCATCTAAACACGTCTGACCACTTTTTCATTCAGTTCTCTCTACTGCAATCGTTTTCTCAACTCTTCTCCTCCACACATTGTATCCTTCCACTGACATCTCCAATCTATCTCACCCATTTCTCTTCCATAATTTCCTCTTCTCTCCCTCCTCCTGACCACTTCTCTTCACTCAACACCAACACTGCCACAGACACCCTATGCTTGACTCTGTCCTCCCATCGTGACAATGTTTGTCCTGTCTCTTCCAAGCCTGCACATGAAAGACCCTCCTGTCCCTGGCTTTCTCAAATACTCCACAATCAACAGACTGAGCTCAGAACAGCCGAACGGAAAAGGAGGAAGTAACAGGATCATGCAGACCTGGCTAAGTATCATTACTTTTTTACATCCTTTTCTTCTGCCACCACCAACACTACGGTAAAAGGTTCTTTCAGACTAGAAATAAAAGTCCACCAACACATGGTCTCTGTTCTCAGTGTTCACCTCCCTTTTTAACCCTCCTCCTCTGCTGATGACTGTGCCACCTTTTTTCAGGACAGGGTGGTTTACTATCAGCAGTCAGTCCTCACCCATGCGCCACCTATTACACCTCCTTCCAAGTATCACCCAACATTCTCCACATTCTCTCCACTCTCTGCCACTGATGTTTCCCACCCCCTCTCCAATCACCCCACTACCTGTCTACTTGATTCTATCTCCTCACATCTCCTTCAGGCTATTTCCCCCTCACTCATTCCTGAAATTACATACATCATTAACACTTCACTAAGTTCAGGCTGATTTTCTACCATCTTCAAACACACTTTGATTACCCTGCTTATTAAATAGCCAACATTTGATCTATCCCAAGTTAACAATTACAGGCCAGTATATCTTTCCTTTCCCTTCTTTCCAAAACCTTTGAATGTGCTATTTCTAACCAGGTCTCTTCTTTCCTTGTACAGAATGGATTGCAAAATACCAACTAGTCTCGCTTCCACTCAACTACGACAGATCTACTAACTGTGGACAACCACCAACATGTGATTGGTCTTGATAATGTAATGCTAGATCTCTCCTCTTAATTCAACATGGTCAGGCATGACATGCTTCTTGCCACCTTCTCTGACCCTGACATTATTGGGACGGTTCTCAAATGATTTTAGTCCTACATCTCAGGCAAATTGTACAGTGTGTTGTGGCAAAGATATTTGTCAAAGGCACACCAGACATGTACAAGTATACCCCCAAGGATCGGTGCTGGGTCCTCTACTTTGCACTCTGTACATCACCTCATTGGGCACCATCATCCAATAACATGATTACTCTTATCAGTGATATGCAGATTATACACAGCTGTAATGGTCACTCCCTCCGGAGGATATTACGGTATCAGCTACAGTCTCTGAATGTCTTACTGATATCTCAACCTGGCAAAATCAGAGTTTCTTGTGATCCCAGCCAGGAAGTCTGTTCAACTCCCCATCTCTTTACAGCATGGCGCACTGTTGCTAACATATGCCAAGTCAGTACGGAACCTTGAGGTGGTGACTGATGAGCAGCTTTCTTTTCCTCACCACATTTCTACTGTTTCTTGGTCAAGCATGTTCAACGCTGTACAATATCCGCAAGATCAGACCTTATCTGACAGAGTATGTAGCACAACTTCTGGTCCAGGCTTGGGTCTTGTCATGTCTGGAATACTGCAACTCACTTCTGGCAGGAGTACCTGCATGTGCTATCAAGCTGCTGCAGGTGGCCTAGAATGTAGTGGTCTGTCTTGTATTTAACCAGCCAAGACAGGCACAAGTCACTTCTCTCTTCTGGTTGCTAGATTGGCTCCCTGCAACAGTACACATTAAGTTCAAATCCATGATGCTTGACTAGAGAATAGTAAATGGGTCGGCGCCCAAGTATATGGAGACGCTGGTGAAGTCCTATACTCCTTGCCCTCTCTGATATACCAGAGAACAGCATCTGGTGATGCCACCTATGCATGGTATTAAGTCTCAGTCCAGACCCTTCTCCTGTGCAGCTCCGTACTGCGGACTCCCTCAGTGTATTTAAGAAGTAATTGAAAACCATCAGTTCTGGAAATATCTGTCTAACCCATAGAGAAACAAAACTTGTGGTAATCATCTTTTTGTTATCTGTCATACTCAATATTATTTCTTTTCACCTGTTCATTTTTTATACAATGCTTATAACATTCAGTTCACTCCAAGGTACATGTAAATGTGCAGCTTGTAAATGTCATTGCTGTTATGAAATACATTAAATAAAGTAAACCATGATTTATTATACAGGGTGGCTACAAGTAGGTTTACAGTTGGGAGTACACGAAACACACAATTTATTTTTATATTATTTATTGCATTATTTATTTGTCTTATTATTAATAAAGTGCATTTGTGTGTAGAAATCATAACCAGGATGTCTTTTCTATTAGAACAACTGTAACAGCTGGCTTATACTACACGCTCAGAACGCTTACCCGCACACATCGTGGTTGCCATATGTTCCCAACGTTCTTTTGACGCGTTCTCTGAGCATTTTTTCATAAATTAACATGATGCATACGCGAGTTGCAGTACCAGGAGAACTGTGGGGGGCATGCATGTTCAAGTTTTAGTATGTGACATCAGCTGGCATCATTGTTTACTATTAACATGTGACGGCAAGCCGCATAACAGCACCAACAGGATCATTTTCTGTTCTTCAACGTTTGAGAATGGCTCAATGTGATGAAGCTAATCATAAAACTTATATGCTGACATTGCAAATGTATTGGCAGTGATTTTCTTCATCCATTTCTCACATAGGCATTACAAACGTGGCATATTCCCCATCATAATGATGCAATACATTTAAAGGTCTCACATACCATCTTCTATGTCACTCGCCATCTTTTTGTTTTCCTGCAATTTCACAACAGCATCAGAATGCAAAGAATTTTTAACTTTAACATCTTTCTTCCCTCAACTCACAACACAGCGAAACCGGGCACCGTTTTCTCACCATGATGATTTCTTGCACTGTCACCTTTTGGAATCCTCCAGATTTATTTAAAAGACGTGGACAATTATAGTCAGTGCACTCTGCCTGTGTAGCAGCAGCAGCATTCTCATGCACACGAGTTGTGTAGTGTTAAGTATATCCCCAGCCTAAGCCTACTTTTGCCCATCCCTGTATATTGCTCTTGATCTAAACCTTCCAAAACTTTTTAAAATTATAGATCAAAGCTTTACATTCAAATGCTACAATTTTTACTGGAGGTACTACACAGGTTGAAATTACATTTATACACAGAATTCACATTATTGCTACCAATTTACCTGTTTGAATTTATTAAATAATACAATTTCCTATAAAACTGTGTTTCACAATGACCATCAACAAAGGCAAAGGTACTAGTAAAAGCAAAAATGGATCTAAAACAGGAACGTGCAACTCGTGTGCAACTGTATGTAGCATGTTCATGAGTGATACATCTGATTAATCCTTGGCACTATAACTGAGGCCCACTGTCTCAGGAAATGTGCAACACAGTTTTTGGTAAAACCGTATTAATCCGGAGAGGAAACTGCCTTTTTTACATGACCTTTGGAGGCTAGAGTGCAGGGGCGGTTAGTGGTGTATGCCATGTTTTATTGTGATTTTCTTGTCTTAACTTGTGTCTGATTTCATAAAGAGTTATTCATTATTTTTTGCATTGGGTAACGGCACTATTAAATAAAAACAAGCTTTACCTGATGATTTACTTAAAAGCAAAATGTGTCAAACAATAAAACCATTCAGAAAGTCTCCAATACCCCCGAAGAGCTGCACAAACTGTGAAGACAGCAAAACTGTGGCAGATCACACAAGCCTAAATTAAAAGTACAGAAACTGGCCTCTATTTACAGTCGTAAACAGCCCGAAGGACTGGGCTGCAGGAAGGGCAGAATGGGCATCGCTTTAAGTAAAACTAAAGGTGCCACTACTTGATCTAAATATTCCAGTCACTTTGCCACAAGTTGCTTAGTTGAAGGCCAAGAGTCCCAAAAGCGCTGCCTCATCCGGGAAGAAGGCCAAGAAGAGCCTCCACCAAAAGTCAGGTTAGCTGCAATGTCGCGACCGCAAACTCGCCGCACAGTCTCCGGGGGATGCCGGCCGCTGCCACCCGCCGGTCAGTCCTTCCCGGACCTACAGCACAGGAATGTCCGTGGATTTCACGCGTTCGTCCAGGCCACGCTGGCACCATCGATTTCTACACAAAAACGGGAAAAGCGTGCAGTCGTTCTTAACGGATTATAGTCTGCCACGCATTCAAAGCTGAAACCTACGCACTGGCTGGAGCGTTCAGACTAGAATTGTAACAATACTGTCGGGGGATGGGTTAGGTAAAGCGTCAGGGAGGGGTGCTAGTTACTGTGTAAATTATTAATTACAAACGAGAAGTAGCTGATAATCATATTCACAGCAGCAGCACTCATATGTAAGAACCTTTCGTCAATTCGCACACAAGTCAGGTTTACTCCAGAATGTCGCAGAGAAACGACACCCGAGCCTGAGCAGTGCAATAAAAAAAATAAATAAATAAAAATAAACGAGAGAAAACACACACACACAGACAGCCGCAAAGATGCGATCGAGCTAGAGTTGAGAGACGCCATGTTCGTAATCCTCCATCACAAAAAAAACAACAGAAAGACGTCTGGGGCAAAATGCGCGCCGCTGTGCTCTTTCCCATCGCGTTTCAGCCACGCTTTTCGGTCGGCGCCTTGGCGGGGAAAGGCTCACCTTGGGTGGGAGGCAAGTTGGAGGAACCTGCGAATCTTGTAGACACCAGAGAGCGACGCTGGGAAATCCTCACATTTGTATAATCCGGAAGAGTGATTTTGGTTTTCCTCGCTCTCTCTCTCTCACTCTCCTTTTTTCTTCTTTTCTTGTGACTTAAAATTCTCCTGCGCGAAGCCCCCCTTTCTAGCTCTCCATGCACACACAGAACCGGGGCTTCCGAGAGGTAAACACGGCCTGTGTGAGAGAGAGAGACTCTCGGGCTGCGTGTGTGCCGGCCGCGCGGGAGGGGCGCCCTAGCGGCAGAGCATCGTTAAAACCGCGCAATCATTCATCTCGGCGCTATCTGGAGCGGCGCCGTGCACCGTCACTGACGGATATTGCAGATCAACTTTTATTTTTGTACAGTGGGCGCATTATGTTTTAAAAGCAGTGAAGCCTTCATATTCAGTAGCCGACTGTTACAAGGCCAGGATCTGGGAGGCTATGGAGTTTCCAAGTTTCAGTCCTTTCTCTTTAAAAGTCGCGATTTGTGTAACGCAAGGTACGTTACTTCTATTCTCCAGGACGCCAGACATGTTCGCTCATTGTTGTCCCTTACTAAGATCCATTTGGACGTCCAGTGTTTCGGCGCAGGGTGTTCATAGTTTTGCTGTTTTCTAGCAAAGGTTTTTGGTAAAAGCTGTGGAAATGTGTTAAGGCCACCGACCAAAGTCTTGGGGAATGTTCCAGAGCTGTCACCTGTTGGATGATTTTGGGACATCTTTGGCAAGTTGCACAGCACAGGCTCTTACATTCATGTTCTCAGTTCTGAGGAACCCTGGGACAATTCTGGTAGAACCGGCTAGATTCCCTTCTTCTTCTTGTTTTGGCCGCTTCCGTTAGGGTTTACCACAGTGGATCATCTTTTTCCTTATGGACCAGTTAAATTGTGCTGTGTTTGTACTGTAAGAAGTCCATATCCACAAAGAAAACCCACGTGTATATTGAGTCATGGTAAATGTGTCTGTATGTGCTGCATATTATTCAAGTGTGGACAATAAATGTGTTTGTGTGGTCATATGTTTGACCAGAGGTGTTTCTAAGTTTTTATTGTTTCAGTCTATATCCCTCTCTGGCATGTTAGAGTGGAACCTCGGGTCACGAACTTCTCGGAACACGTACAAATCGGGTTACGACCAAAAAGTTCGGCAAACTTTTGCATCTGTTCACAACCACACACTCGGGTGATGAACAAGCCAGTTTCCCTTCCAGTTCAGTATGCGCCGATGATTTCCACACGTGTTCAGTCTCTCCCTGTATATTGTTCTCGCTCAGACATGCGTGCATTCGCTGTGTACTCTTTGTGGTCTATTTCGTGTGCTTTTGCATTAATTTTGCAATTAAGTATGGCCTCTAAGCAAGTGAAGAGTGGTAGTGTTGGTGAGAAGAAAAGTTTGAAGAAAATTGAAATCGAATTTAAGAAAGAAATTATCAAAAAGTATGAGCGTGGCGTTCGTGTTACTGACCTTGCCGCCGAGTACAAGAAGTCAAAATCTATGATTTTGACTATTCCAAAGCAGAAAGAGGCCATTAAAGCAGCTGATGTTGCAAAAGGAGTTACAGTGTTAACCAATTAACCAAGCATTGCCCTCAAGTGCTGGAAGAGGTGGAAAAACTGTTGCTAGTGTGGTTGAACGAGAAGCAACTTGCAGGGGATAGCGTAAGTGAGGCGATGTTATGCGAGAAAGCCAGGAAGATTCATGGCGATTTGCTGCAAGGTTAGTTTTCTTGGTTGTTTATGGTTAGTTTTAGTATAAATTAAGGATTTTTCAAATTTCCATTTTTTTCCCGTGCATAAAATTCATTAAAAAAAAGTGTTTACAGCGAGCAGTTTGTAAGGGTGTAGTGTGAACTCTTGCAATGTTAGTTTTCTCTGTTCAAGGTTTTCTCAGTGTTATTCAATGTTTTTACATTTAGTTTACTATTACACTGTGCTTTCTATGGTATAATTAACTATTTTTGTGCTTAAAAATCTTAAAAAAATATATTTACATACAGTTTGTACGGTCTGGAACGGGTTCCACTGTATGTTGATATTCACATATAACATTAAATTGTGGTAGGGTGATGGGTTTGGACCTCCTTTCTGTTTCAAGCACATCGATATTCACATGTAACTTCGAGCAGCTCCTCCTTGGGGTTTCGAGCACATTGACATTCACATATAACATTGATTAGCACCTCATTGAGGTTTTGGACATGTTAATGTTCACATTAACAGCAGCCATATCACATGCACTTCAGAACAGGAACTACACCTGAAGTTAAGCATGTTCAGGCCCGGCCATGCCTTAGTAAAGAATTGGGTATATCCTGATGTCCTGGTTAAATTGTCCACCATGGCCTAGTCATTCTGTCCCCCTAATCATACCCTGCCTCTAATTGGCTGTCTCTCACTACCTAACACCTAATGTATGGTGAGCATTCTGGCGCAAAATGGCTTCCATTGCATCATCCAGGTGGATGCTACACATAAGTAGTGGATGAAAGGGCTCCCCAATCACTATGTAAAGCGCTTTCAGAAAAGCACTATATAAGTGTAAAGAATTACATATAACATCAGGTAGCTCCCCATTGGGGTTGTGACGACATTGATATTCATATAAAACATCGAGGAACTCTCCCTTGGGTTTTCGAGTATGTTGATATTCACATGTAAGATCAAGTAGCTCCTCTTTGTGGTTTCCAGCATATTGATATTCACATATAACTTTCAGTAGCCCCTCCTTGTGGTTTTGTGGATGTTGATATTAACATATAATACTAAGGCGCTCCGCCTTGCGTTTTTGAGCACGTTCTTATTCACATATAACATCGAGGGGTGTGGGTGTTTCTAAAGGTGGGGATTAATTATAAAAATATGAACAGATCAGAGGGTTGGCACAATAGATTTGGACCTTAAGCCTTACCATCCTACTTTCCCAAACACCACTGCATTTGACGTTGCTCTCACATAGACATTGTCAAGCATGAGTGCTTAGGGGACACATACAGGGCTCCAATAAGTACATGGTGATTGATATGAACAGCAAACTGCAGTGGTCTGACAGCACAATAGTGCTGTGTAATAATGACCAGGTGCAAGCTGTACTTTCTGAGGAGTTTTGGGTCTTCTGATGTGTGCAGCAAGCTACTGGAGATGCTTTACCAGTCCATTCTAGTCAATGAATTGTTCATGCAATGCAAAATATCTGAATAGACTTATCAGAAAAGTCATGCTCTATCACAGGACTGACCCTGGATCTCTGGAGACTGTTGTGAAAAATAGGATGGTATCAAAACAATGCAGTCATGAACAATTCTGGCCATCCCTTCTAGGGGGCACTTTCTTGGAGTACTTTAAACTATAGGCTAATTTCCCCATGGTCCTGTCCTTCACTACAGCCAGAAGTTATAGGAAGATAGTACAATCTACTGTAGTTATTTTAGCATAACATTTATTGTACTACATGTTTTTACTCTATTGCCTTACATTATACTTTGAATTGGCATCTGTGTATTCTATGTTTTCATTGTGATATGCATTCAAATTTCCCCTTGGGGATTAATAGTATATATCTAATCTAATGTAATTTAAGGTAAGCAACACCACTCTGCAACAGAGGGTACACGGTTACTTATGCCTTCTTCCCTTTCCCCTGCAGTTCTAAAGATCACTCAGAAGGTCACTGATATCACCATCCATTTCTCCAGAAGTCCTGGCACTTCCAAAATCTCCACTATAGAATTCAGCCGACCACTGGAAGTGGCTGTTCATTTTTGGACCTGCAAATGAGTGAGACGGAGCTCCTATTCAGAGCATATTCACCAGTGATTTTCACTATGTAACAGGCAACTGAGGCCGTTTGATTTTTGATTTTGAATTTACCTTTATTTTTCCCTTTTGTTTCATTAAATGAATTTTCACATCATAAGTTTCACAAATCTTCATTTTGTTCTGTTTTTGTAGTGCTGCAACATTTACATTTATTCACTTAACAGATGCTTTTATCCAAAGCGACCTACAAGGTCAAACGCATTCGAGTAACATCAGCCTGGGAACTGTTTTGAAACAAGTGTTACTGAAAAGTTTACAAAATTGATCATCACATGTGAAGAGCTCTAAACCAAACAGAGCCACATATGACTGAATGTTGCTATCTTAGCTATTAAGAACATAGCATCAAAAGTGTTATAAATTAGAAAGACATTCAAAAACACAATGAGGGAGTCTGCAGTTCAATGAAAGTGGGTAGCATGTTCCACAAGCTAGGAGCCACACATAAAAAGAGTCTGGAGTAACGTTTGATGCCACATAGAAGTGGTACCACCAGAGACTGTTAATTAGAAGACTTGAGTGTGTGAGCAGGAGAATAAGACTTCACACGTGTCTACATATACTGTAGGTGCTGATCTACTGAGTACTCTGTAGGCAAACATTGAGCATTTGAACCTAATGCATGTTGCTGCAAGGAGCCAAGCTGTGTTTCCTTTGTTTGTGGTACTTGTTTAATTTAATACAAGCTATTTCAACTGGAACACTTTTTTATACTGAGTGGATTAACCTATTTACCTAGTAAATAAGTATGTTAATGTTTAATCTCAAGGGAGCTCAATGGAGAGGACAAGGAAGTAAAGGTTATCACTCTTCTACCTTGAGAAGTGAAGCAGAACAAGTGCTAATACATATGCATGTGCTTTTGCAGTACATTCGAAAAATCAGTGGGATGGAAAGAATGAAGTAGTTGCTAAGACATTTTGATTTCTGACTTACTCTGTGACCCTGAGCAAGTCAGTTAGCCTGCCTTTGCTCAAGGTGTAACAGAATGTATATAAACAATTAAATTGTATCTTAAGTTGTCTTACATAAACAGGTGCACACAATATTCAATTGTTAAACCATGTCATATATTGTTAAAAATAATATAGTTAAATTAACAGTTCATTTGTGGCATAAAGATAGCGGATTCTACAAGGGAGTCAATATTTATCCTTTAACGAAACAAACATTGAAAATGTGAAATAGTATCCATGTATTTGTAAGATTTAGCCAGGTCTGTGGCTACACATTTAGCAAACCTCCAGCGCAGGCTGCTTGTGGGAATATTAAACAAACAGCTGTCAGAGAAATTACATTTCTATCCTGACTGCTAGGAAGTACTATCGAACTGGTATTGACAAAGCGAGTATGTGAAAAACCACATTAGCAGTCTGAAAAGAGCTGATGCAAGCATGCAGGTGAGTGAGCTAACTTAAGAATGCATAGCAGTTTGGGAATGAAAGTTAACTGAAAATGTGGCCATTGTCACTCAGGAACACAAATGCAATACTTGGAGAAGACGTTTATAAAGAAATGTTACTGCTGTGGAAAGAATTATTTAACAAAAGCAACTCAACAAAAGTAAAGTGTAGGAATCACAAAAGAACGCGTCTCTTTGCAGCTTCTTGCATAATTGACATGCTATGACTTAGCTTTAACCCACTATCACTTTGCCTTGTAAAATGCATTTTTTTCTAAAAACTTTAATACACAAAAAGTTACAGGCTGAAACTTACTCTTGTATGTAAACTTAAACGTGAATGACACCTGTGTTTAAAAAAGACAGAGTGGATGCGTGTGTAATTACAGAAGAGGAAAATGGTTTCAAAAAGTTTCAAACACAAAAGATCCTACCCTAAAAGCACAAAAGTCTTAATAAAAACAATTATGTTACACGGAATCTTTGAAACAGTTCGCAGTCACAATATGGCAAAAATGATAAAAGTTACTACTCTGTGTGTTTGTGATCTGCAGCTCAGTAATGAATAAGAAACTGGGCTACAGAAGTGAGGTTTCCATGTAAAAGGTTTTGTGAAAAAATCTTTTAAGCTTTGAAATGTTTGTCGATATAGCTGATGGAAATGGTAATTGTTAGTTGTATTCTTCAGATCTCATTAAATTGTTTTCTCGAATAATGTGATGATTCATGAAATGTTATGAAAATCTATAGTACAAACTTTTTTTCATTATAAAGAATGCATTTACACATAAATTTAGTGTCATGTGACAGGATTTTCATGACATGTCTCTCCTGTAACTAAACATACAGCCTGTCAAAATAACACTTTAATTCCTGCTGCTCTTTACATTGTACAATGTTACTTTTTAAGCAGGATGTGCTAGCCTGCAAAATGAAGAGAATCTGTAATTAACACAAAGTTCATTTTGTGAAGGCGAGTCAGTAGCAATGGAGGTGAATAGTAGCCTTTCTGAAAGCAGGGAAATACTACTGTATGTAGTTTGTGTAAATATGATGTGGTTTTGCTGTTGACAACAATTTTTGAATATAGTTACAGTTTTAACCCAAATAAAGGATAGATTGTTGCTTGGTGGAATGTCTTGATACAGTATACCCATCCACCCTTTCTTATTTTAAACCCACTTATCCTGGGCATAATTCTGCTGCATGTTAATCCTTGCCAGGTATACATGGCAGCTGGAGGCTGTTCCTGTCATTGGGAGCAAGGCAGGAACATCATCTGGACGAGGAGAAAATGCATTTCAGAATACATGTCAAGTGACTCATGTTGGCTTAAATTTTTGCCTTAGTTAATTAAAGCCAATGGAAAAATGAAACTTGCAAGACTCGTGTAGATTACTGTTCCTGTTTCATTTGTGTTCTCTGCTGTGTCATCATTTTAGGTTACAGTAGGAACCTTCAGTATTTTTCATTGAGCCCTTTATCTGATTTGTTGTATACTGTCTGTGATCTCAGTTGCTGCTTGTAGAAGGAATGTATGTACAATTTGTTCTCCCCATAAACCTTGAGATTGCAGACTGAAGTACTAAGGTAGGGGTACATTAATGGTTGCAATCTGTATTACAGTTTACCTCTGCCCAACTCATTCAAGGCAGTGCATATTTAAATGCAGCTCGATGAACCTTTCATACCCTAATTATGATGGTGCTGTTGCCAGTCTTGAGACTATTAAATTGCTCAATTTTCAGTACTGTGGAGAGATCTGATTTCTTCTTTTTGTACTTAGTATCTCATTATTTCCTTTTATGTACTTTTGTACATATGAAATATTTTATAATATTTAATTACACATGTTTTTGAGCTGCAAAGCTGTTAGTAAAAGTTGCTTACATTAGTGTTCTGTCTACAGACATGTTCAGTCATCTTTTTATTTGAATTGAATTTTCACTGGCCAATTTATTTCATTTTATAAAGGTTGTTTGAAACGTTCTCTTCTCCTTTCGTTTTGAAAAGTTAGGTGCATAATGTATTCAAGTATCAGTACATGAATGTCCTGTTATTTAGTAGTACTTTTCAACTCTGTCCTCTTTCTAGTGACTGTCCTGCTCAATAGACTTAAAAGTGGAATTTAGAAAAATAAATCGACAGTACAGTAAGTAAGATGTATTACAAGGATATTAAGAAGAGAAAGACTGTGGAGAAGAGAACAAAAGTCAAATGCAACAATTTGTACAATTATTAGAGCAAACAACCTAAGGAGCAGCTGTAAGCTAAAATAAAGTCTTTTAAGGCAGCACTCATATTGCATGGTAGACCATTCAAGAGAGTGAGTGGGCTGGGGCACTAAAGCTAAAAAGTCTCCTTTTCACTGCAGTTTTTAATCTTTGCAATTTTAAGGAAGTTTGCCTATTGTCATAGCTGTGTACAGTCTAGACTTAAAGCATTAATACGTTCTTAAACAATTCTTTTAATGGAAAGAGTGATTTAAGAAGCAGAATTGTACTCGTCTGCTTCTTTATTCAAGTTATGATCATTGCTGCCATGTTTTGAATTAAGAAGTCCAATTCTATTCCAAACTGCCTGCCTGAATGATTTGAACCACCTGAAGATAAAGCATTATTACACTAACTGATGTCTGCTTCCTACAAGTGTATGAATTAGATTTTTCATATGCTGAATATAAAAAAATATAATTTTGTAATATTTTTGTAATCTGGAAAAATATTTTGTAAGTGTGGAATTGTTATGGCAGAGTGGTAAACATCAAAATTTTGTGGTTATTTAGCAAAAGTAAGGGTTGTCAATATTATCTTAGTGTTAGTAAAATTGCTTTCAGTTTAAAGAATGTGTTTCGGCCGAATTTAAGGGTAAGTATTTTCAAATAATCTCATATTGGACCTTGCTGAAGCACTTAATGACAAAACTGAAGAAGAATTATTTGGTTTTAGATTGACAAATTCAGATGTGCATCATCAACATAGAAATTAAAGAGTATTAGTATATGTTGCCAATGGGAATAAAAAGAATTGGTCCATTACCAAACTTTGAAGAACAATATTTCCTATCTTACTAAAACAGTACCATAAAGAATAAGTTATGAAGCCAGTCTAGTGGATTGCTAATGTCATTTGTACAAAATAGTACATTTAAATCTAAAGCCTAAGATTGGTAGAGTTCTGTACATCAGATATTTTTCTAAAATCAATTTTAATATGAGTTATGCCTTTCTGTGATCAGACTGAGGCAAAACTCACACTGCAACATCCTCTATGGTGTTTCTCTGTTCTGATCAGCTGATCTTTCTGGCCTTCCTTTTCATTTCAGAATAATCTGAAAACAAGCAACCTACAGAGTGGCCGCCTACACCATTTTCAGAGAGACCAGTCAAGACTACTTTCTTGCTGTTCAGATGTACTGTACACTACTTCACCTGTTGAAAGCTCTTTCTACTTTAGTGCCTTTGCTCTTTGAAATTCTCTACTCGATTTGAGTCTCAGCTTTCATTAGATCCAGTTTTTCATATAAAACTTAGCCTAACACTGTGCCCTTTAAAGTATATCTGAAAGGCTAGCACATGCCACCACCCAATTCATTTTTCCAGGAAACTACAGTAAATTTAGAATGTCTTGTTTTAGAAGCATATTGAGGCCTGCATGATCACATTTAGAACACATTAACAAAAGAATCTTACACAATTACTGGACCGTATTTAGGTTTTGCAGTATTTTTTACTTCTTTGCTTTTTAGCTATTCTTTATTCTTCCATCTGTAATGTGTAGTTCCAACAAAGTGGATGAAATAGTATCTTTGGAATTTATTATAATGTTTACATGGTAATTTTTAAAATTTAGATTGTTAATTTATATACTGCTTCAGTTTAATGCCGGTATCAGCTTTCACTAAGGAGTCACTTAAGGTAGTAAGCAGTAACATTAATGATAATAATAATAATAATAATAATAATAGAAATTATGTCACACGCGTGTGCATAGGGGACAGTTTAAGGGCTCAGATAATTATAATTTCCCACCAGAAATTGACTGATACCTTTTCTTCACCTCCCTCTGCAGACCAGAAGATTGACAACCATGACGTCTCTGATATCACTTCCGCTGTCCATGTGCCTGGGCACACCTCTTCCTGCCTGGAGCCTTTAAGACTGTACGATCAACCATCTTAAAGTCAAATTTTGACTCTTTTCTTTATGACTTTTTGTTTTGCCTTTTTTCAAAACATTTATTTATAATATTTGGGGTTTGTTTTTGGGTGCCACAAAGATTCCTAGTCTCTTTTGTCTGTTTATTAGATAGATAGATAGATACTTTATTAATCCCAAGGGGAAATTCACAACATTTATAATCATTTAATTACTGAAAATGCCAGATAATATGAAATAATAAGTGAAAAACACTAGAATAAAACAATAAAGAAATAACATGCCTCTGGAACCCTGAACAAAAGTGTTCTGCAATTCCCAAATCCTAAATATTAAAAACTGCCAAAAACCAGAAACAAAAACAGAGCTTTCGAAAAGTCAGTCAGTCAGAACACTTTAATGTGCAGCTTACCAGAATAAGTTGTGGAACAGTGCCAACAAAGAATAACATCATTATTACAGAACACAGTTACACAATACACTCGCTTTACAATATACAATATAGTAAAAAAACAAACAATAGGAATCAGACTTTTACAGATGTACAGTGACTAAACATTTCCATACAGCCATATGGTAACTAAACATCTTCAAATAAACCAGTTTATCTGGGAGTAATCAGTGTAAACTGCTACATAGTGCAATGAGAATGTACAATTTGCACAAAAGGAACAATAGCAGACCGAAGACCTGATAAAGGGGAAAACACGTTTTACTGATGTAGTGCAGTTTGACAGTACAGTAAGAAAAAAATGTCCATATGTGCAAAAGATTAGCTAATACCTGTGCAAAGCAAAAACAAAGCTTGTGAAAACTAAATACAGATTATGGTCCAGAATTACTGAAGTAGTGTAAATAGAGGGAAAATGTCCAAACATGACCGGGGTGAAGGATTTTACTGGGGCGTTAGGAAATCTATAGGAGATGCTATGTAAGTTTATTAAGAAGCTGGTGTATTGTCTGAGAGGTGGTGGACTTGTAACTCCTCTGTAACAGCATTTTGGTGAAAAGGTGGTGGTGGGTGGAATCAGCAGCAATGTCACCCACTCTCCTCTTTGCCCTATGAGTGAACAGATCCTTTAAAGATGGAAGTTTACAGCCAATGGTCTTTTCAGCTGAGCAGACCACTCACTGTAGCCTGGCTTTGGAGAGAGGGGAGGCAGCAGGGAACCAGGCTGAGATGGAGGATTTCACAACATTCTTAATAATGGCCAAGTAAAAATTCATCATGATGCATTGTGAGATTTTGAGTTGCTTAAGTTGACATAAGAAGAACAGTCTTTTCTGGGCTTTTTTATCCCTTTCCAGTGTGATGGTGGACCCAAGGAATTTAAATGACTCAACTTCAGAAGCAGATTTGCCATTCATTTCCAGAGGAATGTAATTATGGGGTTAGTGACAGAAATCAACCCTTATTTTCACTGTCATGATTGCATTCAGTCCAGGTTGTTCCTGACCCCCCATGCTGTGAAATGGACCACTTCTCTGAGATAGCAAGTCTAGTCATTGTTAGAGATGAGTCCCACTTATGTCACATACACAGTTTAACGTTTTTTAGCAGGTTTGTCTGAAGGGATAGAGCCATTTGTGTACACTGAAAACAGAAGTGGAGAGAGTATGACAACCTTGTGGGGATCCTGTATTAATTGGTATTGGGTTAGACGAGTGGGGGCACAGCCTCACTTCTTCCTGTTGGACAGGAAGTTGGTGATGCACTGGCAGATACTGGGAGTTGCAGAAGCCTGAGTTGGTTTGCTAAGGAGAAGCAACAAAACAAAAGACCCTGTCAGGAATCTGACAGATATGTCGGGGGGAGTTTAGGTGTTGAAGAATACAGTGAAGGGACAGATTAACTGCATCAACCACTCAGCAATTTAAACTATAAGCAAACTGAAAAATGTCAAGCAGGGGCTCTGTGAGGAACTTGAGATAGGCCAGGCATTTAAAGGTACTCATAACCACTGAGGCCATAGCAACTCACCTATAGTCATTTAATCCAGTGAACTTGTCATTTTTAGAAACTGGGATTATTGTCGTCACTTTAAAACAATTTGGGACTCTGCATAATTGCGGAGAGCTGTTGAGAAATCCAAATGAATACCAGAACTGACAAATCGGCACAGCGGCTTAGTGTTGATTTTCTGGTATTCTGTTTTCTGAAAAATACATCACCTGGGTCCAAAGGGAATCATGGGTAATTGACAGGAGAAATTCAAGCTGTTGATGGGAAGGAAATGACTTGGTGATTTACAGCACCAGGATCAGGTGAGGTGTAAACTAGAGGTTTTTGGTTCAATGTCAGCCACATGGGAAAGCCTGGAGTGGTGGTTGCTGGTTGTTGCCATGCATGTGAGAGGTAGGAAGTGATGGTCATTGATCGCCCTTGTTGAATCTGCAGTAATACTTGTTGAGATCCTTGGCCAAAGTGAGGAAGTGGGGGAGACTGGGGGGTTCTTAGTTTGTAGTTGATTAATAAAAAATAAAAAAAATGTCTGAGCTGTGGTCATAAACAAATATTTCTCTCTTTTGTTGCACAGGTGACTGCACTGGAGCATCTGAGTCACTTCAGTAGTGACTGAAACAAAACAAAAACTAATTGGAAAAGAATGAAGAAATGACAAGAGAGGCTAGAGAAAAACGTAACAGCAGCCTGATTGCTATTAGATAATCTCAATTATTCCTGCTTCCTGCTGGTGAGTTTATGCATTTCAATATGTATGACAGGCTTATTTCTTACTTCACAGAAATGCAGGCACCCATCAAGCTTTCAATGTTATCTGCAAAAGATAATGGAAGTATCAGGCTACATTCACTTTCAGATCCCACCCGACTGGTCATCTCATAAGGACTTATCAGATTATTTTTCATCCTGCTGCGGCATCTGCACCTTTTACACCCCCACACATTTTCATGAATAGACACTTGATTTCTATCATACAGTATGTCTCTGCTGGACACATATTCACCTCCTTGTTATTCTTTTCTTTTTATTAGTTTTATTTCAAGAAAATAACATTGTGTATAATCAAGCTGAACTTATACAGTAATAAAATACAGAAAAAGAAAAGTTAAAATGAAGGCAGGAACAAAAAAGACAAAACCTAACCAAACACAATTCCTTGTGATTCTTTTATCATGTAACTACACATACCAATACTTTACCTTTCCTTGACTGAAATTACAAAGATGTAAATTCACACAGGATTAAAACATTTAAACTTAAGTATGAAAAAGTAGCTTCAGTTCCTCATCCAGGTGAGCCTGAAGTTGGGAGAGAAGTGCAGACAACGGCTCACCTGGCCACGAGGAGAAAAGAATGAATTCTGAAGTGAGGCAAAGGGGTAGGAAGAGGCTGTTAAGTTTAGTTGGCCCGAAAGGGGCAACGAACTCCTGTGCTGTTTGAACTTGGGTGTGTCTGGACATCATTCTGTGTCGAGAGTCACACAAGAGCGCCCCCTGCAGGTCACAGCTTATAGGGTCACTATTGTCACATGGTCAATGGACAAATGAAAATGTTAAGATTCCCTAAATGGAAAACAAAAACACCCTTGAAGAGAATTATTACTTGATCTTTATTTCTTTCGTAAAGTCATGTTATTTTTAACTTCTTTTGAGATGTATGAGGAGGAAGAGAAATAAATCCATTCATCTCAGATCTGCTTATCCTGAGCCTATACATGTGCAATAAAAATATAATTCAATGTAACTTACCACAATATAATAATAATAATAACAAAAATAATTTTGTAATTTAGCAGTTTTGCATTCTTTAGAACAGTGATTCCCAAACATTTGTTCCAACTAACCTTTGTTTTTAATTGGACTCCTAGCCTAATTAAGTGAGCTGTTACTTCCCAGTTTCTGTGTTCTAAAGAAATTCAAAGTAAATGTGTTAATACATTTCAATAAAACTTAAGCATTTATATGTAGATAATGTATTTTATTTCTACTTTTTATTTATGTTCATCCTAATTTCCATTCGCCTTTTAATTAGTGAGTCTGACGCTGAAGCAGTTGCAGCCTTTCTTCATTTAGTGTTGTTCACCCGGGAGTCTGCTTTGCTTGTTTATAATTGTTACTATTAGGATAACAATAATAATAATAAAATAATAATATTAATAAATTTTATTTATATAGCGCCTTTCCCATGCTCAAGGCACTTCACAGAGTCTCAGAAAGAACAGCAGGGTATATGTAACATTGGATATTTCCTTAATAGAATACTAAAACAAATAGATACAGGATACACAAAGCATTAAATAGAATTAAAGACAGTAAACCAGGGTAAATAATAAATTCAATACTAAAAGAAATGCCTGAACAAATCACATCATTTATGATTTAACACATGCATACAAGTTATCCTAAATATCTGGACAGAGAGGTAAACTGAAAGAAAGGTCAGAATGTCAGGTTAAGTTAAGCGCCTTCCTAAACAAATGAGTTTTAAGTTGTTTGTTAAAAGAATAAATTGAGTCTGCTGGTTTAATTAATTTCAGAAGGTCATTCCAAAGTCTGAGTGCCATACAGCTGAAGGCCCTGTCACCAACTGAGTGCTGGTCAGTGTGGGGCACAACAAGATTGCCAGAATCAGAGGACCTTAGTGGGCAAACAGGGGCATAGTGATGGAGAAGATCACTGATGTAGTCTTTTGCAAGGCCATTGAAAGCTTTGTAGGTTATTAATAGAATTTTATACTGTAAGACACAGGGAGTCAGTGAAGGTGAAGTAGGATGGTTGTGATGTGCTTACTGTTGCTGGTTAAAGTAATGACTCTTGCAGCAGAGTTTTGAATTAACTGGAGGTGTGACATAAGCTTTGAAGGGGCCCCTGCTAGTTGGAAGTTACAATAATCCATGCAAGATCTGATAAAAGTGTGGACAGGTTCCTCAGCATTAGAAAAGGAGAGGAAATGGTGAACAGGAGATATGTTATGGAGGTGAAAGTAAGAAAGTTTCTTAATGTGGTTTATGTGGACAGAATAAGAAAAGAGGAGATCAAAAATGACACCAAGATTCCTTGCATTAGAAGAAGGTCTGAGGAGATCACTGTCAGGAGTGACTTAAGTTGTGCTTTAATGCCAGTTTGTAGGAGTTTACAGTTTTGTTGAAGTTTAATTTTAAAGGGTTCTGCTCTATCCTGGTTTTAATTTCACTGAGGCAAAACTGTGAGCTGAGAAAGCTCTGATGAAGTTTCAATTTTGAAATTGAAATAGTGTTGAGTATCATCTGCATGAAATATTAACCCAGTCCAAAGCTACGAATGATATGGCCAAGAGGAAGCATATAAATACAGAAGAGCAGAGGGCTGAGGACAGAGCCCTGAGGAACTCTTAGTGTGACTGGTGCTGTGCTGGATCTGCTGTTGTAAAGACTAACAAACTCTTGCCTATCAGTCAGATGGGACATACCACTGGAGGGCAGTGCCAGAGACACCCAGCATGTTCTCCATTATGAACAATAGAATAATAATAATAATTCTTTGCATTTATATAGTGCTTTTCTCACTACTCAAAGCACTCAGCAATTTCAGGTTAAGGGCCTTGCTCAAGAGCCTAACAGAGCAAAGTCCCTTTTGGTATTTACGGGATTCAAACTGGCAACCTTCTGAGTGCCAGTGCAGATCCCTAGCCTCAGAGCCACCACTCTGCCTGAGGTGCAGGTGGAGAATGTCATGTCTGACAATGTCAAATGCTACACTGAGATACAAAGAAGGGAGCAGACTATACAAAATAAAAGAAAACTAATAGGAAAACTAAAAAATAGTTAAGGATTTAAAGCTATAGAAAAAATAGAAATATTTCTAAATGTCTTGTAGAGCAAAAATCATACTGCTGTGCTTTTATGAATGCAGAATAAGATAAGAGGAAAATAAGAGCAGCCAATTAAATTAGATCAGTTTTTATCACTGATTATGAGTCTGGTTGGGACAAAAACCTGAAGCCACAGGGGGTCCCCAGGACCGAGTTTGAGAACCACTGCCTTAGAAGATCCCACCACATCCAGAATTTATAAAATTTGGGACTTTTCAAAAAACATTTGAATATAATTTTCTGGTCTTCCTTCTGTTTCATTACTAACTCATTCAGTAAAAGTACAGTAATTTCTTTACAAAATAGGATCTTTCCGTATGTTTAAAAGCATATAGCAGGATGACGTTGAAATTTAGCAATAAATAGTGCTTTTTTGGTCTGGAGAAAGAAGTAACAAAGAGGGTTACTAAAATCGACTAGCCATTATTAATACTGGAAAAGTACAGTTTGCATTGATGGTGTGCAAATCGTTGCACGACCCAGCTTAAAAACAGAAAATAAAAAGTCTAGTAGAAAAATCAGGATATTTCTAAAGAATTGTATTGTTGGATATTATGAGAAAAAATGTTGTGAAGGTACTTTTTAACAGACACTGTATAAAATAATTGAGGTTAGACTGAAAAGTACAGCAACTGCTCTTTAATTTATATTCATAATTTAAATAATTATTTAACTAATGAGCCTTAAATTTGCAGGTGACACTTATGGAAGGAACACTTGTGGTCAGAATTCATTCATTAAGGTTTAACCTTTACAGATTTTATTTTATAACCAGCAATGGCTTGAGCATTCCTAGTTTTCCTACTCTTTCTCTGTACGTTTAGCATTCATTTACTCAGAGGTTGATGCACTTGCTGCTTCCTGAGCAGCTCTTCTTTTCTTCACCCTAGCGGCCCGCTTCTTCTCTTCTCTCGTCGGCATCGTTTCGTGTTAAAACTAATTAAGTCAGTGTTTGTGTTCCAATTACTTTGTACCTTTTCTTTAATTTTTCACTTAAGCTGGCACTTAAGTCTTCAATCTTCCTCAAGAATGATTTAAGATATAAAGAGGTAGGGGAAGTGATTGTCGAAGGTTACAGGGATGAGAACTGCACCCGTATACATGTGTTGCAAGGCCACCCTGCTGGCTTCTGCTGAGCATTGATTCTACAATAAAATAAAAATAAAAAGAGGAATAACCTTGGAGGCCAATAATCACCCTGAAAGCAAATAGTAGACATCACGTAGTATATGTGTACCAAATTTCAGGTCATTCGGTCAAACGGTTTGCTGGACAGACAAACGGACAGCAACGGTAGCGTATTATATGTAAAGATTTTTACACAAGGAAAGTTAAAAACAATCTTCATAGTTGTGAAAATGGAGAAAGAGCCGTTTAAAAGGCGTCCCTTTAGTGACTGACTCAAAAGAACAACCACAACAAATCCATGAATTCTTTGGAGAGTAATGTTTATATCGGATTATCAGATGCCTCCGTACTTATCACTGTTTCCAAGGCCTCGCCTTGACATACAGACTGTGCCCACACTGACTATCTGTAGTTTTTTTTGCTTTAGCTGCCTGTAATGTTTTTTGTTAAAAGTTGTGATGTTGGAGAAAAGAATTCCTAACCATTCGGATGGTCGAATTTATAACAAAGGAGGTAAACTAAGTAAAGTTTTAATGGCATTAGATACAGTAACATAATGATGTGGGAGTTGGAGTGCTTCTAATAAAAAGACTTTGGTGTCCTGTTGGGCCCCTAACTGGCCAGACAGTGTCAAGGTGTGAGGTTTGTGTGCAGGTTATTAAAGGAGTGAAATAACAACACTAGTGAACGTGCTGGGGAGAGCAATGACATTTACCTCTGTGTACTTATTGAAATGACAATGCGTAAAATAAGTGCAAAGAGTATTGATCTTTTTTTGCTTGAAGATTCCTTCCATCCATTTTCTGAGATTCTATAGTCCATTTTAAAATTGTGGGAAACCAGTAGCCCACCCTGGCATCCTTTAGTGCAAAATATAAAGTAATGCTGTTTGGAGTGTCTTATCATATGGCAAAACTGCGCACGCACGCAGCAGCGGTCTTCAGGATTATGTATGGCAATATGTTTTAATGAATTGATTCTGATATTCTTGATGTGCATCTGCATCTGTTTTTAATAGCTGTGCTTGCTAACCAAAGAGCCCTTTTGGGACAGTATGGTTTGAACTGAAATGAAATAGAGAGTTTGAGTCGTTTGCCAGCTTTCATTACTCAGTAACAGCCTTAGCTGAAACAAAACTCAAAGATGTTGAGATCTAAGGAAGATATTTGGCTTGAATCCTGTTACACATAGTGTATAATGATTGACGAAGACGCACAGCATGGTGGTATCATCAGCCAATGTTTTCTTGGGTTCTTCTATTCTTTTAAATCATCTGAATTCCAACATTGTATTTCTCTAATTGTAGTTCTAGTCTGGCAAGTGAAATCAAATCTGTCCATGGCGGATACATCTTGCAAGTGCACAGGTGCATCTGTTACATTTGCCGTCTGCTGTATGTCCATCTGTTCATGCATCTGTACTCAGGAAACAGCACTTTAAAAGTGTTGGACCAGACTCTGTGTTGACTAGAACATCTTTGCTTAACAGCACTGTCTTTTTCTGCATAAAAGAAGTTGTTAAGCTACACCTCCTGCCTCCTTACTAAATACAGGCCCAGACAATGGTGTCACGTTTACATTTACATTTATTTGCTTGGCAGATGCTTTTATCCAAAGCGACTTACAAAAGAGGTTAACATAATCAAGTAACATTAGGCTATGGCTTGTTTGTTTGGTAAGTGTAATAGAACAGGTACCAAAAGTTGATTGAAGTGAAGAGATAGCTAATGAGGTCAGTTTATGTGCTAGGCACTGGCTCCCCACAACCCTGAACTCACTGAATAATTCGTATGAAATAAAAATTGATGTTAGTCACTTATGTTCTAACCCACTTAGTCCTGAACAGGGTCACAGGGGCTGCTGGAGCCTATCCCATTTAGCACAGGGTGTAAGGCAGGAACAAACCCTGGACAGGATGCCAGTCCTTCGCAGGATGAACACACACACACACTCATCCCCAGTCACTAGGGCCAATTTAGCATTGGCAATCCACCTAAGCTGCATGTCTTTGGACGGTGGGAGGAGATCCACACAGACATGGGGAGGACATGCAAGAAGTACTGGGGATGCAAATCCTCATTTCCTTACTGAGAGGCAGCAGTGCTACCACTACACCACCATGCCACCCCAAATGATGTTAATGTAATTTTTAATATTAAAGAAGATATACTTGTGCCTTCCTTATACCGTCTTTCCCGAAAATAAGACCGGGTCTTATATTAATTTTTGCTCCTAAAGATGCATTAGGGCTTATTATCAGGGTATATCTTATATTTATTTATGCACAACAATATAAATTTATCCCAATACAGCCATGTCATCTTCTTCTGGAATATCGTCATAACTCTCCACATTCAAACCCTGAATTTCAGCTTGAATTTCTTGCTACCCCAGCCACTTTTAGGAACCTACTAGACTGACGTGCCTGCTTCGATGTTTGATGAATGGTTCGATGTGGTGAAGCAAAATGCTGACATACAAATGCATTTGTGGTCCCAAAGTAATGACACAACACATTTTGAAAGTCTCACATACCATCTTTTGTGCTGTCTTTGTTTTTTTTGCACCTTCACATTACCATCATAATGTACAGCGGCGTATTTGAGCCACAGAGAAAAATAAAAATAAGGACATAATGAAAATGTCTATTTTGTGATTAAAGTGGAAATTTCAGCTTTAAACTCAAATGTCCTCTTTAACCTCGTAGTTTACTTTATCATTAGTAGTCATAAATGTCATCTTAAAACCGGCCCAGATGTTAAATCTCTACGTGCTTCTGGGGCACGTCACATCGCGTGAGGTATAAACCTGGCTTTAGGTGCCTTACTTTTCAGCTGAGGATCTTTACTAGGGCTTATATTTGGGGTAGGGCTTATATTACAGGGCAGCCTGAAAATCATGCCAGGGCTTATTTTCGGAGTAGGTCTTAATACACTGTATATATTTATTAATGACACAATATAACACTTCAAAATCAGTTTATCTAATTCAGGGATGCAGGGTGCCCAAGGCTGTCACAGCAGCCATCACAAGGTCCCAATTAAACTGATAGCAATTTTTTTGCAGTATGGGAGGAACACCGGTGCAAGCATGGGATTTGAACCCAAGATGCCAGATTCATGAAGCATCACTGCTAACTATTGTGATACCATGCTGCCTTAATTTGTTGAAATGGTATTCAAATTCTGTTGTGTATATATAGTCTCTCTCTTTAATTGATATATGATTCAGTGTGGTGTGTTTTATGAAAAAGGCTTGAAGAAAAAATGACTGGATATTTCTGTTCATGTGCTACAGACAACAGTAGTGCTTCACATTTAATAAAAAATAAGGCATAAACTGAAAGGTAACTTGATAAAAAATAAACCAAACATTGGAAATGTGAATAAAAATACATACATACAGAATATATAATGTAACTACAAATACAAGTCAACTAGTGAAAGACACTGACCTGTGCTCCTAAAATATAATGCTACACAGGGCCCGATATATACAACAGTAAACTCTCCACTCGCTGTATTATGTTGCGTTATTAACATTATTAATATTGGACAGTAGGTGGCACTGTAAGAAATTATATAATATAGAATATATAATAAGAGTTATGAGATGGAGATTTTGCTGTAATAAAGAAGGTATTTGCAAATTACAACCTGGAGATTTCCTTATGTACTGATCAATATAACAGTAAGAACACACTCTCGATAGTTACGTCTTTCAGTTCCTCTACAAGTCATAATGCATTGTATTGCTTCTCATTAACATTTGTATTTTGGCAACACATTCAAGTGTGTTCAACATTAAAAAATACAGAGTGACATCGACCACATCCCTGACATAACTTTGGTAGGCAGTGGTCTTCAAAGGTACGTCGATGCACAGATTTAAAAGTAATGCTTTCATAAGGTCAAAGGTTTTGACTATTTGACGATCTTCTTGATTTTTGACATGCGTTTCTGTCTCTGGTGCATTCTTGCATTATTTATCCTGGAGTTTGTCTTGCATGCCTATTAGCCATTGTGATTGTCTGCTGCTCAATTACTCGATATTCAGGATTACTTGTTTGTCAAAGTCACTCGTGTCTGCTTTTTTTTTGTTCTTTGTAACGTAATCACCTTTTGCAATTTCCTTGATGCTCAGCAGGTGTCACTGCTGTTCTCTTTCTTTATGCCATTATCTTTCTGGTGGTTATCACTACGTTTTGCAAACACTTTTCCATAAACACATAACCATAGGTCACTTTGCTGACTGTTTGATTATCAATAAACACAATTTTTACACTTGACACTGAATGCTGAACATATATATATTGTGTCCTCTGGGATTATTAATTGATGTGTTTTAGGTTTTATTACTAGTAAAGTGACTGCCAGGTTGCCGGGACCTAAACTACAGTATTTTGAATTTCAACAAAATATCAGGCTATATTTCAGATTACTTCTTGCTTCTCTGTGTGCTTCCACGTCCTGTCTGCTTATTCCTTCTTGTTTTTTCATTACTTTATTGCCTTCTGTGATGCACTTGATGCTCAGCAGATGTTGTCACTCTTCTTTTTCTTTCGTTTTGCTATGGTGTTCTTCATCACGTAATCGGCTTCTGCGATTTGCTTGAAGCAAATGTCACTGCTCTTCTTTGTGTTTCTGTCATATAACTTGGTTTTGTGATCACTTAGTAAACACACATATCAGGTCATAAGTTTTCAATTGAGACCAAGAGGAAGGTTCTAGCACCAGAAGTTTACTAGTAAGTATGTGACAGACTAGGTGGTCTAGTTTCCCATCCAGAATTTGTTCCTGCCTTTCTCCCAGTATTTCCTGGACTGGCTCTGGCTCCCTGTAGCCATCAACTGAAATAGGCGAGTACATGCATGGATGAGTGACGAGAGTGCACACCGATTTATGTTACTGTCCAGCCTTGAACACATTAACTATTCACTCCCAAAAAGCTGCTGATGACTACTTTTTGAGGGGGAGAATATATGGGGGATGCCGCCAACTGAATGATTAGTAAGGATTCTGGAGATCAGACATTTTCTCATGGAGCTCTCACACTTAATGTGGATGCAGATTTTTACTTTCACAAGGTTTTTTTGTTGCTACCTGGACATGTGTTTTGATTAAAAATGTTTTGCATCTTTTCTGTTTCAAGGTTCAAGAACTGGTAATACTTTGTATTTTTGCTGAATTTAGAAATGGAATCCAAAAGCAACAGCCTCATTTTGTCAAAAATGTCATTTTTTTAGTTTTTATAGAGAATGTATATACAGTAGCTCAATTTGCTTTTTTGCTTTTGCCTAAACCCAATAGAAAATTGCTGTCTTCCATCTACTGCATGCAATTTAAAAGCGCTAGATTAGCTTTTATTAATTTTTGACAGCAGGATTGTCCCCCACCCCTGCCTTTTAATTTTCACTTTATGAGGAGGGATATTCAGAAGAGAATATAATTACAAGTGATATCTTCATGACATACTGTTAGAATGCTAATGTTGAGATTTAATCACTTCATATCAAAAGCTAGCAAAGAGTACCTATTAATGTTCCAAAGCAAATACCATTTGAATTCTCTGCGTTCATGGAGCAGTGTTAATGTATCATGTATTTAAATTGATCTTCCTGACAGTTTATCTTTTATATTTATACATTCTTCCCAGACTAATTATGCAACCACTTCAAGATTGTACCAGCCAAATTTACTGCTATTATGTTTTTGTAGTATGGTGGCTTTTTGCTAGGTGATTTTCCTTAGAACTCTAGAGTTCTATTGTATGTGTTTGTTCTTCTTATTTGTGTAGGCTTTACTTTATTTTTCTTTTTTTCATCCCAAAACCATGTATGTTAGGTTAGGTGGTAGCTCTTAACTGGACCCAGATGAGTTACTGTGGGGACGTGTGTCTAAGTTTGCGTGGTTCAGGACTGGTTCTTCCTTGTGTCCCATGCTAGTGGCCACCTTAACCCTGAATAGCAAACCCCCAAATGCTGCTCCCCCAATTGGCTAAATTGTTTTTTTGCACTTCATTGATAAGAAGTAGGTAGTTTAAGATTAGTAAAGCTGTGAAGACGACTGGATACAGCACCCAAGGTGGAAATATTCAAGTGCAGCAGCAGAAATAAGACAGATGCAAGTAGTAAAGAGTAATGAAAATAAATAGTCAAGAGAGCTGAAGCTATGGAATGCCTGTAGATTTTAAATATAATATATACTTTATATATATACAATTTCAGTACACAAGTGTGAGTGCTAATAAGCTGAATATATACAAGTGTGTGTATGACCAAACTCTAAAGACTAAAGAGTCCTGGTGCTTTCTGATATGCTATATGGTTGCGAGACATGGACGCTATCTAGTGACCTGAGACAAAGATTGGACTCCTTCAATACTGTGTCTCCTCGAAGTATCCTTATGTATTGCTGGTTTGACTTTGTGTGGAACAAACGGTTGCTCAGAGAGTCACTAATGAGGCACATTACCTGCATTGTGAGGGAGCGTCAGTTACAGCACTACGGCCATGTGGCGCAATTCTCCAAGGGTGATCTGGCTCACTAGATCCTCATTATTGAGGACCTGAGTGGCTGGACCAGGCCAAGGGGACACCCACATATCACCTGGCTGCACCAGGTAGATGGTCCTTTCCTGCGGGGAGACTGGACCACGTGTGTGCTAGGGGGGTTGCCATCTGGGATACTTAAGTGTTTCGTTGTGTGATGGGTGTGCCAACGCACTGTACCAGTGCATGTTCCCCAACCTGAAGTGATCTGACCTGTACAACCAAACATTAGTAAAGAAACTTTATCATATTATACTTAATGCAAACTTTTTAAAGGCAATTGCTTTATTTTCTTTTACAAAGTTTATTTTAAGTTCACAGTTTCCTCAACAGTGGGATCGGGTGGCACATGTCTTCAATCACAGGCCAACGTCAAAACTAACAGCCCCCTCTTTGTCCTGTCTTCTGCTAAAGCTGGGCATACACTGTGTGATTTTCACACAAATTTAACACCAATTTACAGTTGCCAGCTGATTTTGTGAGTAGGCCTGAATTTCAGATTCATCACCTATCATTTCATATGATGTATTAGAAGAGTGGTGATCATTTCATCTTACGATTGGGCTGTTGTACAAGAATTTCTGTCATGTCACAAATTTCAGCCGGCTGTCTTGTAGTGTGAGCAGTCGATTTTCTGACATTGCCATCAGGTTTCCCAAAATTCATTGTACAGTGACAACTATGAGTGTGCATGTGGCAACAATAATAACAACATAACGAGAATGTCACTTAATCCTCTTTATATCATCCATCTATATTGCAACATGAAAAACACCATAACTAAAAATGTTTTTTGCTGCAGCAGGGTGGCCAGATGACATATTCAATTTGACTTTGAAGAGAACATTTATAACAGCAGTGAGAAATGTTTGGTATTGTATTTCAATATGTTCTCGAGTAGTGGCTGGACATTGTAAATTATATATTGCCATTGTCATGCTCATTTTCACCTTCTTGATTTCAAAAAGCTACCTATCATATAAAAACACACATTCAACTAAATGGCCAATGACAAAAGTATCTTAGGAAATGTTTACTGGAAGAGCCCTAAATAAACACACTCGATGATAAACTACATAGATTACGTAATTTCCTCTGTAAAATAGACAGACCTATATATCCGCTCCTTAGTCTGAGAGCTAAACTCAGCAAGAGTCAGCAATGCAGCTGTTTGCTTTATTGACATTTTGGGAAGCCTGTAGCCATATTGTTGGGTAAAAGTTAATTCCAAAATGTCAATGGGTAAAAGTGTTTAATGAGGCCATGTGCACTTAAGAACTGAGCACCCACGCTGTTGCACATCAGTCAGATTGCACCCACAGTTGCTCAAACAGTTTGAGCACATAAACAACTGGTTACTTTGTCATGCAGTGTGAAAAGTCGCTGGACCACAACCTCCAAAAATCGCACAGCGTATGCCTGGCTTAAGAGTAACTGAAATGGTAACCAAGACAAGAGGCATGTGAGTGGGCAAGTGGGTGTTGTGAGCTGTACAGTATTCTTAATCTTCTGCTCTATAATACAGACAAAGTGCATTAAAATGGACTGCTAGAGGAGGAAGAACAGTAGATGAGTTGCAGTTTCACAGATCTCCAAATTTTTTCTCTGGTTCACACAATCATATAAAAGTCTTCATGTGATTTCTTCTCCCCACTACTAACCACCTAACACTCTAATAAGAGAAATGTCCTGGAAACATTAATGAATGTAATCAACTGTGTACTTTAAATAGACCCCACACTGTTTGTCATCTTATATTTCTTGAGCTTCTGTAAAATTTAGATTTTAGATAGTTTAGCACTATCTATTGGCCATACCATATGCACTTCAGAAGAGGTCACCCACCTGAAGCTAAGCATGTTTGAGCCTGGCCAGTACTTGAATGGGAGACCAGCCAGGAAAGGCTTGGGTTTCTGTTAGAAGAGGGTTAGCGAGTGGTTACCCTGTGGTCTTAATTGGATCCCAATGCCCCAGTGCCGCGATAGGGACACTGTGATATAAAAAAATGTGCTGTCCTTTAGATGAGACATAAAGCTGAGGTCCTGACTCTCTGTGGCCATAAAAGATTCCCTGGCATCGTAGGGTGTAGCCTGATGTCCTGGCTAAATACTGTCCATCATGGCCTAGTCATTCTTGCCCCATAATTATCCACTGTCTCTAATTAGCTAACAATCTCTAAATCCTTCACCACCTAACAGCTAATGTGTGGTGAGCATACTGGTGCAAAAATGGCTACCGTCACATCATCAAGGTGGATGCTGCACATTGGTGGTAGTTGAAGTGGCTTCCCACTCAATATGTAAAATGCTGTATAAATGTTAAGATTATTATTAATCATTATTATTATCTATCTATCTCAAAGTATTAAATATGTTGTTTCCAACAACCACAGAAGACAGGATATAAAAGGCAGTAACTTTTTTCACTGAGTGTGCTCCAGCTAGAGAACCCCCTTGCATGTTGATCTTTCCTGTTATTTTATTTTTCTCTTTCTGTTGCTTTTTTGGAAAGAGGGGTCCTTTCATCGGATTGGCTGGCCCAGCGCTGTTTCAAATAGGGGAGGCATCTTGATGGCTGAGGTCTCCAGGACTCTAAATAAATCCAAATTGTATTATGTGATATCATCTACTGTTAAATTCTGCTACGTACTTCTAAAATTTTTTTATTTTTATACTATATTGAGGATTTGTTCTGTTCTGTGTATTGTATTGTATTGACCCCCTTCTTTTTGACACCCACTGCATACCCAACCTACCTGGAAAGGGGTCTCTCCCTGAACTGCCTTTCCCAAGGTTTCTTCCATTTTTTCCCTACTGGGGTTTTTTTTTGGGAGTTTTCCCTTGTCTTCTTAGAGAGTCAAGGCTGTGGGGCTGTCAAGAGGCAGGGTCTGTTAAAGCCCATTGCGACACTTCTTGTAATAAATTGTATTGTATTGTAAGGGGGGAGATTAAGACCGATGCCTTTAGAATGGAGGAGAAGCACCCAGAAGACGTCTGACATTACTTCAATTTCTGAGCCTCAAGCTCCGCCCCTTCCAATTTGCTGACTACATAATCAGCTGCCATTCCAGCAGTCCTCATTCATTTGGGAATCTGCTTTCATATGGCATTCCTCCACTGGAAGCATTTGAAACTGACGTTCTTAGGAGCTGTAACACTGTCTGATGTCAAAAGTGACAAGATATTTTTAAGGGTAAACCAGGGGAGAGAGACATGAAATAGATAAGAGTTTAAAAAACTGGGAATTTCAGAAAGTATCAAAAGAGTGAATCCAAGCAGCAAGTCAAAAATCAATGTCAGAGGGACAAAACAAAAATCAGGAAAGTTTTATTTATTACATCCCCAGCTTGGATAAAGACACGTGGGCTGCTATTTAAACCCAATGATGCAAAATCTGGACACCATGCACCCCAACAACGGGAGAAGTTACTTTGGTAACTGGAACAAACCATGGTGTACTCAGGACACATGAGAGAGCTGCCAGAAGAAATACAAATCAAAAGTAAAAGACCCTGACATTGCTCGCCAGCATTTCTTTTAGTTTTCTTATATTATTTTCATTACCAGGGTTGGAGCCCCCACCCCATTTCTGACTTTGTCGTCTCATTTACAACAGTTTAGATCAAATCAAATTAACACTCACATAGCCCACCGTACCAGGGTGTCACAGTGGCCCTGGAGTAAGGAGACCAGGGTGTGCGTTTCGGGTCCCCCCTGCATGGATTTTGCACATTCTCCCTATGTCTGCATGGGTTTCCTCCCACAGTCTGAAGACATGCAGGTTAGGTGCATTGGTGATGCTAAATTGTCCCTAGTGTGTGCTTGGTGTGTGTGTGTGTGTGGCCTGCAGTGTGCTGGCGCCCAGCCCCGGATTTGTTCCTGCCTTGCACCCTGTGCTGGCTGGGATTGGCTCCAGCAGACCCCTGTGACCCTGTGTTAGGATATAGCAGGTTGGACAATGACTGACTGACTGACTAAACAGTCCTACTGTGAGAGGAATAAATACAAGAACAAGAACTACAGAAAGTTTATAGTTATGTTTTTTTTATTTTTTATTAGAACAGCTGTGACCTTGATAAGGAATTGGGAGGGTGGATTTCAGGGATGTGCAAAGAAACCTGCATTGCTGTCCCTGTGGTTTCAGTCCACATCCCATAGTATTATGAGTGTGGGGGTGTTTGCATAAGTGTGTCCAAGGTTGGACTGGAGCCCCTTATCAAGTTCTTTACTGTCTGATGCTTGCCTGAAGTTTTAACATGTAGTGCTTGAATTCAAGGCCATCAGCTACTTCTTTGGAATTTAATGACAAAAAAGCCCCAGAGCTTTTTATTTTTAAACCACATTGTAATAGCTTACCCTGTGCTGTTGTTTTTTGTGCACAAATCATTTGAGTTCCCTCACAAGTCCAAAGAATACCAGAAGTAGAGACGTTCATTGAAAGCGGGTTAGTCAGAACTCTGCTGTGTGCCACCACCTCACCTGCACAATGAAATGTCGAGCGCAGACAGATGAGCCTCGGCCTGCCAGCGGCTGAACAATTCTTCTTATTCATCTCAGCCCCACTGAGTTTATATGGATTATGTGATTATAAAACCACAGTAGTGTGACTGGATCATAAGAAATAGCCAAGAAGATGTACACTTGGATCAAAAGACCTGCAAAAATGCAATAAGACATGCAACAAAGGCAGCTCCATAATTTGAGCCTCTTGTATGACATATTTAAGAGATAAATTTTACTTATTGGCTGTTCTCGCTCAATTCTCTCTCAGCAGTGTTACTGTAGCTCTGTAAAAAGAATATTTAATTTACTGGCAGCTGAGCGATTTCAGACAATGACAGCCATTTGCTCAGGTACCTTACAGTCATCTTTATTGCTCTGTTTTGTTCCTGCTGCATTTTTGTCTTTATTCCCTCCGCTGGTTCTACTCCTCTTTTGCATTAATTGATATCTAAGCATTTGCCTTTTCTGAAGTTATTGCTCCGGACATTAAACAACAGTATAGGAGTGGCTGCAGGTTTTTATTCCAATCTGAATGCTTAATTAGAAACCAATCCTTGTCAATAAGGGATCTCATTTACATCTCCTTATTTGGCCAACACCTTCATCCAATGTGACTTACAACATTTATGATACAATCAGTTACATTTCTTTTTGGTTTTCCTATTGGATTGCAGGCAGTTCAGGTGTCCTGCTCGTGGTCACACAGTGTCAGTAGCAGGATTTGAATTCACAACCTCAGGGTTTGAGGTCCAAAGCCTTAACCAAATCATCACAGCTTATTCCAGGAATATCATCTGAATGATTTGTAACCAGAAGCAGATCAGTAGGTCCCAGTTCTCCACTTATTTTCCTCCTTCCTTACTGTCTTTGTCTTTCTTCTCCATTCCTTCCAAGTGAGCTTTGCCCTTCTGCACGACCATCTCTGACTCCCCAAATATGCGAGGAAGCTCCTCTTATTCAAGACCTGGTAGTACATCCAATGTTGGGATTCTCCACAGAGAAAGCACTTCTCGGTCAAACAGAAGCCCCACAAAGTAGGGACAGCCATTTTCTGTGACACCCTCTGACAGCTCCCAGGGAGCCCAGCAGGGCTTCCCCGTGGAACTACAGTTCCCAACACATCCTGTAGTTGTGAGTATGGGTATATCAGCCCAGGAATACTCCTACCAAGTGCACTGGGGAACATACTGTCCTGGAAGGCTGTGTCAAAATGACAAATGTCAATATGTCCATCCACCACATTGCCCTCCTGACTGGGCAAGAATCTTCTATCCAGCCCTGTTGGGATGGCAGTTCACTGCATTAGTCCTTTCATGTTGGCATGGCACACCACCCTACTGGCTGAGACAGTGAACACCTTGCCTCTGACCACCCATTAAACTGGCCTTCCTGCCAGGCAGGGGAACAAGGGCTACCTCAGCTGGGACACCAATCCATCCTAGCTATCCGTCACAGAAGTATACAAATGTCGCTTGAGCAATAAGTGCTTCAATAGCAATAATTGATTTTCTCAGTAGCCTCCTTAGTGTTATGTTTACCCTTGAAAAAATGTGTCAAAAACATTTTGTTTTTCTTGCTTTTTTATTTTATAATTGCCATGTAAATATCAAAACATCAACATGAATACATTTGGAAAGGTATATCTAGTGTCCACTGCTGCACTGATGCAGGTTTACACGTCCTACAGTCACCAACTCACAGCCCACTCTCACAGTCAGGACAGTAGAAGCGTTTTTTTTTTGCATACTTTTCTTATAATATTTTTTCTGTTGGTTGCATGTTCTGTTTCATGAGCCGTGTCAACATCTGTCACCAGTATCGTTCAATTCAACTAATGTTTCAGTTTCAGTTTGTTCCAAACCTGACTTTACAGCTTCTCATATACATGCCATTGTGGTTTGGGTGTAGGCTCCACCCTCCTCATGAATATTGATAAGTTCCCTTAGAATGGCAAAACAGATAGAAATATTCATGATTTTCTGCAGCATAATGCTATTTTATCCACTAGATGGCAGCAGAATAATGTCCCAACAGTTATTCAGGCTTTACACTGTCACCCTGAGTCCGACTCGGGCAGAACCACAATTACATATCATTCTGAGCTTGAATCATGCATGGGGTTAATGCCAAGGAGCTTAAGAATTTAGTCTGAACAAAAACCTGCAGGTACTTCAGATCCCCAGCTTCATGGCTCCTGAGGCACCATCTGTTAGAATGAAGATGGCTTTTTGTAGTTTGCAACTATGTAAGGTGAGCCTATTTATGCCATTTTGGAAATGTTTATACATTTATTTTTGTGCATTCACATAGTGTCATTCGTCTTGTTTTTGTGTAGTCACTGACATTTTGAATCTGTCTTTGCATGTTGTTTAAAGTTGTTATGCCAGTTGCCAGTCATGTCATATTGTACTACACCTATATAAGATAGTGGCGTCCAGCACCATGATCTAAAAATTGGATCAAAGATACATAAACACCTTAATGTGGGAGAGGGACTAAAGAAATCAAACTTGTGTTAGGACTTGTGTAGTAATTATTTTAACTATGATTTACTGGATTTGCATTTTGATATTATTTCTACTCTGACCTGCATTCTAAAGGTTTGCTAGGCACTTAAAATATTTTCTTCATCTCCTTAAGTCACGAATATGAGTTTTATTCCCTCTAGTACCCTTTTTGATTGTTCTTTTTGCACAATAACAGAATTCATTTTAATGTTATTTTGCTTACGTTTTCACTGCCATTCCATTTTTTTCCTGCTTAGCTTATTGTTTCTGGCTGTGGGTATTGCCATTTAATGGCTTTTTGTTGTTGATTACAGTAGAGGGTTGATTGCCGGCAGAGTGAATGAACGTGATCCAGCGTGAGTTAATCCACTAGAGAGTTTGAATGGCGTACTCACATGCATGTGAGATGGCGAGACTGACTAAAACACTGCATGCCAGTGGGGAATTATGGCACTCAAGAGTTCAGCAGCACATAAGTCCCAAACAATTCCAAAAATGCCCACTAGAGACCACATAGAATCATTATAAAATAAAATGCTCTGTAACACAAGAAGCTCTGTGGAGTAAAAATGGCAAATAAGAACTGCCTGAAAATCCAAGGCAATCCAAGTCAAACAAGTCCAAATCATAAATCCAAAGAAAAGTAGAATACATAGAGCACAGGTTCAAAAATAAAGGAAATAATAAATGCCCCAAAAAAATCAAAAACAGCACCAGAACTCACCACTTCCTAGTCCATTCACATGAACCGCCAGGAACCACCCACAAAACACATGGAACCTAACAAAAGATACATAGATACACATAGATAAATAGTAATATTACCATACACAAAAGAATTAAAATGAAGCAAAACAAAACAGACATTAAACAAGAATCTGAAGCCCAGGGGGCACATGTGGTGCTGCTAGTGTAAGGGAGTGTAGTGTGAGCAGAGAAAAGCAGCTGGGTTTGACTGGGGTTTCTCCATGGCAGTACACGCTCTTAAAAATAAAGGTGCTTGAGTGGTTCTTCAGAGTGAGGCCATAGGGGAACCATTTTTGGTTTCTAAAAGACCCTTCCACATGAAGGCTCCAGAAAGAACCATTGTTGATCTAGAGCCGTAACAGGCTCCATACAGCCAATAACCATGAATAGCTGATATTTGATTTGTTATAGACTCTTCCATATACAATAACACAGGCCAAGTCCAGATTTTCTTAACCTGTTACTGACCTGCTAGGTAGCCTGCCATACATTAAAGACTTCACTTTCTTTCCCACATACTAGCAAGTTTTGCAAAGCACAAAGACCTTCATATGCAATGAACTCACATTGAATGAAATGGTGCTTTATCAAACAATGGTTCTCCAAGGAACCACATCAAAACCCAATAAAGAACCATAAAGTGTCATTAAAGAACCATTACATTTAAAAGTGTACAATGCCTGAGTAATATACACTCCTAGTGCAGTTTATTTTTTGCACTTTTGTTTAACATACTGGTATCAGACCTGCCGAGCAGTTTGAAGAGACAGCAGGGAATCTGCAAGATTTGCAAACTGACTTCTGATTTACCAAGCAGATGGGACCTGATGGTTGGTGGTTGGTCCGTGGATCATGTGAACTGAGAGAGAAGGTCTGGGATTAAAGAAGAGAAGAGGAGAAGAGTGCTTTGTGACTGGGCAAGCGTAAAAGTGCTTTGAAAAGAGTTATATAGGATAACGGACAGAGCTTGGTGATCGGGCCTCTAAATGTACCGAGAGAGAATGGACGTGTGCAACTAATCCTGGTTGAAGTGCTGAGTTATTTGACTTCCAATCCATTAGTTCACGTATTGGTGGGGAGAGGATTGCTTTTTTTTATTGTGTCTATTTAATTCTTGAAGGACATCAGTCTGGGCTTTACAACGTACAGTATTTTGATTTTTTCTTTGTGGGAGTCATCACTGAATAGGGCTGTAGACAGGAGCGATAAAATAGTAATTAAGGACAGTAATTGTTTTTAACCTACAAATAACTGTGGTCACAATCTTTCACTAGGGGGCATAGTCATAACCTATGAGATGCCCAGGATTTAAGATGTGCTGGAGTTCACGGGCACAGGGCTTCGCAATGAAAGCATACATTAAAGAATATTGGCTAAGGTTTGCTTAGTTATTTGTGATATCTTTGTCATAACAGGTGAAGTATATTGTGAATTTCTGTAATTGCTAATTATGTTCTGTTTACATTTTGCCCACACAAAGGAAATTTCATGTTATTTATTCGAGAAAGCTTTAGAAAGAACAATTCTTTCAAAGGCTACAAAGCAACGTTAGCAACAAATTCTGACAGCTGAACTCAAGTCACAGCACAGGGCCCCTTATGCATCTGTGCTTTAAAGTGAAACACCTGATTATTGGGCGTCCACTGACAATAAAGAAGTCACACATGAATACAACATCAAGAGAAAGGATTTCATTAGAATGGGGCATTCAACTCAACCTCGTTCATCAATCTCCATTCTCAGTGCTTCTTCAAAATATCAACTTGTGATCTGAAAGTTATTATAGACTAGGGGCTTCGCCCCCTGCTCGCTTAGCTCACCAGCCTCTGCACCCCCCACCAGTGCTTGTGAAGAAGGGGGCTAAACGCGTCCCAAGGAGACACAACCGCTCCTCCAAAAACCCTCTTAAATGGTGATACATTGGGAAACAAATAGTACTTGTTTTTACCTCCTCTTTGCTCGATCAGCTGCTGGCTTGCTGCTGCTGCCATGCCACATGATCTGCATTTCGTGCGACACTTCAAACGTTTAAAAGCCTTTACAACAGCTGTCCTTTTGTCTCACTGCCTTGTCTCTCTTCTCCAGACAACTTCAAACACTATTCAATCTCTTTTCGCTGTTCTGTTATTTCACTGAGTAATATTTTCCATTTGTTTGTGCTAATGTGATGTTTACTCTCATTTTTGTTAAACTTTTGAATTTTCCGACTTCCATTATCTCTAACCTGTTCTGCATGTATTTCAAAGGTTGTAAGTATGATGTGACTTGACCTTCTCACGGGACATGAAAGTGTCTCTCTGTCTCACTTCAAAAGATCACATCCCGTATCTCTATCGTCTCTAGAGTTTTGTTTTATAATAGAGAGAAATGGAACTCTCTGGTGACTTCCTCCATGCATCCTCTGTGAGAAGAAATGCTTTCTAACATTAGTGCAGTTGCTCCTGTTTCTGTTAATGGGTGACGTGCCTCAGCCAGCCAGCTAAGCCTATGGTAATATGTGTTTGGTGGTCAGACCCCAATCATTAGTGGCAGGCAAGCAGTTAAGAGTTTACACAGTTACCGAGTAAATTATGTGCAGTTGAATAAAATGTTTAGATATACTTACATAGAGTGATCAGACTTTAGAATGGGGGGCTCTTCTTCACACTCATTTGTAATACAGGCAAATTAAAGGGTACGCTTGGTGCGACGTAGCGAGGAAATAGCTGACTCTGAGTCAGCAGCCTTCGTCTTTCAAATCTAACCCCTTTGCCACATGTCTCAAAAGACTTTTTAAACGGAGGAAAATTTGAATAGCTGAAGACAGTCAAAAAGATTTAAAGTGACAGTTAAATCCACTGAGGAGAAGGCTTTATGCATACTGTAAAACAGTGGCAGATGTGCTAAGCAGTCTTTTAGATATTTAACCTTTAGAGCTGGGATAATCAATTAGCAGCCGGTGGGCCAAACCCAGTCCACATTTAGTATTCTCTGTCCTCAAATGAGCACTCAGGGAGGAAAATGAGTGTCGTCCCACTAATTTTGAATGAAATAGTTATTTAACACTGTCACCTGCTTAACTGGTCCCACGTGAATTCTGCACAGCATAAGCATTCAATTTGTCAAATTTACACCCACAACTTTCCGTATTTCACTGCTGGAGGAAGAAATAAAAACAGGAGATTCCACTGTTTTGGAGCAATCTTTCTCATTAAGTTTTCAGCATTCATGTATTATTGCTAATTGCTGATTTTATTTGTGTTTGTTTAATAAGTGACAATAGTTGTGGATATTCCACATGTTTTTGTAGCATTTGCATTTATAAATACAGGAGCGACTCAGACCACTGAGGACACATGGAGGTGAGAATCTGCAGCAGGGCACTGGAGCTTTATAATAGGAGCCCGGCCTGGTAAAGAATTAGAAGATGGACAGCATGGGGGAGATCTCACAAACATGACGACTCCTCTGAGGAGGATGAAGTGCTTTAAAGGGTGTTTGTTGAAGCTGATAGTCTGGGTAAATGCCTGTGTTTGTGTGTCAGTCCTTCCTCCAGCACATTACAAGTTGTTCAAATACAATGAATAAGATAAGTAAGAGAAATCTCGGAGGAAGTCAAGAATATAATCATATTGGGTTTTGTGTTAAGTAAGAAATAGTCTTTTTTATTAAAAACTCATCCTTATCCATCCTGAATAGCTAAGGTTAGTGAAAGATCAAAGCTCATCCAATTGGACAACACATGGACATAAAATCTTTAAAAGAGTTAACACCAGCTCCATTTGCCTCCGAGAGACACAAATGAAAGAAGGTAGGGGCGTCTTCTTCTTCTTCTTCTTCTTCTTTCGGCTGCTCCTGTTAGGGGTCGCCACAGCAGATCATCTTCTTCCATATCTTCCTGTCCTCTGCATCTTGTTCTGTTACACCCATCACCTGCATGTCTTCTCTCACCACATCCTTAAACCTTTTCTTAGGCCTTCCTCTTTTCCTCTTGCCTGGCAGCTCTATCCTTAGCATCCTTCTCCCAATATACCCAGCATCTCTCCTCTGCACATGTCCAAACCAATGCAATCTTGCCTCTCTGACTTTTTCTCCTAACCGTCCAACTTGAGCTGACCCTCTAATGTACTCATTTCTAAAAATTTGTATTGTTGCCCACATATTGATTTGGCAAAATTTTACATCGGGGGCCCTTCCTGAAGTAACCCTCCCCATTTATCCGGGCTTGGGACTGGCACGAAGAAACATACAGGTTTGTGCATCCCCTTAGGGTAGACACCTGAAATTTAAGAAAACTCACAGTTTCATCCCAGGAAAGCATACTCGACATGTTCTTTATTATCATGTATAACTATAGAAAGATTTTACCAAGACATACAGTAATAGCAGAGACATACCCCACTGATAAAGCCCAGAAAGATTCATCATAACATTAGCATTTCATTCAAGACTAAATATGACTATGAAGGTATTACAGGTCTCAGAAATTTCGTAGACGTATGACTGGTTGAAGGTCCATTTGGTTACAAAATGGAGGACTTTTGACAGCCACATTCCTGGGAGAAGGCCCATCCTTTCCTGAAGTCAAACAGTCCTCACAAGGTGAGAGAATCAAGCAGCAGTTTATTGCTGATGCCATATCGCTTTACTTTCCTACAGAACAGAGCACAGTTAGTCGTCATGTCACATTTTATTCTGATCAGTGTTTTTATGAAAATCTTTGCTCCTAAAAGAAACCAACTGTCTTTATTTGCATATGGCAAAGAGAAAATAAGCCACACATATCAACCCTTAAATGGCACTTGGGCACAAAAGAGCCCAGCCGGGCCCCAGTAATTACATGGATCTTTAATTACTGAAAGGCCGTTATTCTGAGCAACTTGACAGTTCTTATGTATTGGAAACGAAATGTAACAATCTGCTCTTTTAGTGTTGATCAATCTGTTTTTTTAACTGTTTGACTGATTTCCTCCTCTCTACTCACTTGAAAGTAAATCTTCACCCTGCTGTGCAATTTCCTTTTATGAAAGGATAATTTGTGTCAATCATCTGGAAATTACTGTACTGTACTTATTATTTATTTATTTTATTCACTTTCCTCTAAAACACAACCAACACTGATTCTCCAGCGCCTTTCTGTATACAGCAAAAGGCAGGCATATGGGATGAATTATGTTGTGCTTGCTTTGATTTCGGGGTAATACCTTGGCATAAGTCTGTGTTGTCCTGTTCTTAACAAACAAAACCTCTTTATTTTATACAGCACCTTACTATAGAGATCCACAATGTTATTCTCAGCTGGAACACAGACCGGTGAAGTGACTTACTCAGGGGCACCCAGCCTTGCGCTGTTCCCTAGCAGGTGGACCACACAGTCAACAACTGCTGTTGAAAGGGTCGCTAGAAATCTGTTGACAGAGGGCAATGAGGGCCTCCCATAATGACACTGCCTTTTAAAACTGCAATAGGACGAAAGATGGGGGGGAGGTGGAAAAATAAGAATATAGAAATCAGGGACGCTTTGCCCTCCACTGCTGCTGTTAAGAAAGTGTCTCTGAATGTCAAATCTGGTGTTACATTTGACTTTCAGCAACTGCTTTTTGTTTTTCATGCAGTTCCTGTCAGCTTCCACTGGAGGGCGACAAATTCACACAAATTATAACCAACGGTGTGTTTGGGACTGAAAATAGAAACAGAAAACTACATTTATGAAACATAAGCTTTGCTATCATTTAATAATATTAATATTATAATGGGGTATTATCATGTGAAAACGCTTGCTGTGGAATAACAAAGACATTAAACATAAGCAGTACCAACGATAGGGACCCTGCAGACTTTTTCAATAAACTTGAACTTGAACTAATGCTTGGAAATAAAAATCACCAAAAATGTATTATGAGGTTTCTGATAACAGCATTTGTACCTTAAAAAAACACAGCTGCTGTAAATTGGAAGAGGCATTTGGGAGAGATGTTCCACGTGAAATCATTTTCTAGATATTTTATAGAGGCAGATTTGTGTCACAGGATATCTTGCAGTAGTCCTGCTAATACCTTGAACGTTTACTCACACATTTTTCAAATATAAGCAGAGCACAATCTGACTTAGACATGTAAATTTATTATATGAAATGACATGTAATCTCCTAGTCAATTCACTTTATTTTTGTCTTGTGCTCTTCACTGAGTGCACTGTAACAATTTCACAGGTAAGATATAATTACAAGTTACATGTCATACACACACAAAAATATAGTTTACTGATTTATGTGAAAAGTTAATCGAAATATATGTCCATTAATATGTTAATTAAGATATGGGAAATGACAATGGAAGAGAAGAAAACAAAAACTCCTATTGGCAGCATTACTTGAGAACATAAGACAAAGTCCAAGTCAGATCTTGGCCAGCCGGCCCCCGACTTCCTCCTGCGCACTCAGCTCTGCACGTTTGTGTTTGGCTGCCTACTCAGATGGCTCCGTTTTCTCATCCTCTGATTCCATGGCTCCCAGTATCTCAGATGTCTTTCCATAGGCAGGAAAAGAGCTGGAGAGTAACGTTGTGGCATCAAGTGCCACAACAGGACACAAAGAAGAGAAGCAGAACAGAGTTCAGAACTATTGTCATACTTAATAATGATATTTTTGTACAAGTGACTAATGAACAGGAATGCAGTAACCACAGATAATCAACCACTCTAGTCAGTGTCAGCTACACTAAACCAGTGAGGCTTCAGTCTGGATTCTAAAACTGAGACAGAAGAGTATCTCTTATATAAGCAGGCAGATCATTCCAGATCTTTGGGGTCTTATAGCTAAAAATTTGACCTTCCACTGTTACCCATTAATAAATTTGCAAACACCTCAAGTAAACTTTTTTCACTTTGTTGTTATGGGGTGTTGTGTGTAGAATTCTAAGGAAAGAAATGAATTTAATCCATGTTGGAATAAGGCTGTAACATAACAAAATGTGGAAAAAGTGATGCGCTGTGAATACTTTCCGGATGCACTGTATCTTTCACAAAAATAAATGTTACCACTAGATTCCTTGACATCTAAAACCCCTAGAACAAGGTCTAACTTGCTTTTTGACGTCATCCATCCATTCATCCATCCATCCATCCATTATCCAACCCGCTATATCCTAACTACAGGGTCACGGGGGTCTGCTGAAGCCAATTCCAGCCTACACAGGTCGCAAGGCAGGAAACAAACCCCGGGGAGGGTGCCAGCCCACCGCAGTTTTTGACATCATGGACAATTTATTAAAAATCGTCAAAACGAAGCCTTCCTTTTCCCCTTAAAACAACAAAAAATAACTTCCATATTTTAGATTTTGCTTTTGTTATCATAACAAATATCCTTTACTAGCTGTGTAACTCCATGCTGTAAAAAGCCCAGGGTCCTAGAAACTATTGAAATCATCAGAAAAAAATTGAAATGTAGTGATGTCAGGTAATTGAAAGGAACTACTCTGGGCGTCTCTCTCCTAGGAGGATTCGTTTTGGCGACATGCTCGCCATGCTTGTGCGTTAGCGGCAGGAAAAATAAAAGGGATAACGGTTTGCCGATGTTAGTGGCTAAGCGACTTTGTCTTTCTTCTGAGGTTTCGTTTTTACTGACATGATGGCCCCGCTTGTGTTATTAGCGGCTGAGTGAGTTTTCTGTTTCCTCGGAGGTGAAGCCCTTACCCCGACTCCACCCCTCACTTCCGGGCTGGACAGACACACACACACTTCCACTTGTAGACGTTTCTATACAAGATAAAGAGCCGTAAAGAGTCCTTTCAATGTCAGCAAAGCTCATTCTATTTACCTCAATCAACCCGCAACCCCATGATTTGACACACAATGCTTGTAGAAATGAGATGTAGCTGCTTCGACTGTGAAGGACAAAAGCAGAGACTCAGTTTAGTTTAGTCCAGAATGTCTTTCTTTGACCAGCTGCACCCACCCACACCACTGAACCTGTGCCCCGCGTCCCACTCCTCAAAGCTTCAAGGTGGATCCTGTTTGTCCACCAGCTGTGCTTTTATTTTTAACTGGATTCTCCTCGTGTAACTAGCTACAGGTTGCGTCTCTTGTGCTCTGCTTTAAACTTTTGCCCTGTATTGTTTGTTACCTTAGTATTTCCCTAAAAAGCACTCATAATTATTTAGATATTTTTATAGTCTGGTTTGAATAATCATGAGGAGAAAATACTTAAAGGATGAGTCCACTATTTTAAAAGTAGAAGTTACTGTATTTCTTCACAATCATAGTATATATTTATTTGCCACATAAAACTGTGTTTTAAAATTATTTATTTTAAATATTGTTTTTAAAAATACCTGGTCTCTTCTTGCACCTTATAGCAACTTGGGTTCATGCATGAAAAAAAAGTTTGAACTAACCAAATAAATCCACTTTGAAGCTGCAAAGGTTTCACTTTAAGAAAACGTGCCTTTCACGTTTATGAGTCATCCTTGTGGTAATGAAAGGAAATCAGAAACAATTGCTTTATCACTGATCCTTGGAACTCCTTTCCTTGAAGTAAGAATACGCCTCCTGTACACCAGTCTGCTCACAGCTGCTGTTTATGGGTGGACTTTAGACATAAATAATGAAACCAAACCAGAAAATGGGTTGGAAATGCGCATTTCGGGATGTGAACAGAAATTTGGAAACCGTTTGCAGTTTTCATTGGCTTCCTTGTGATAACCATGACACCTTCTAACACTTAGGTTGGATATGAGCACTTGAATGGAAGTCCTGCTGAAAGCAGTCCTGCAAGTTTGGAGCACTTGTTTCTCCATGGACAAATACTTGCAGCCAAAGAAGCTTTACCTATCAGCCATTATTGAAGCCAACTGCAGTTCTAACCATATTTCAATTGAGTCAGCTTCAACTGAAATTCTCTGAAATATAATAACAACAGCAATGTATCACTAGGAAAATGAATGCTTTATATTCTGTCACTTGGATCTGTTGTGCATCAACACTAAGTAAGCATTTAACGCAACACAGAAAATAAGTTCAAGAAGCAAATTTACTCTAATCTAATGAAAGCTGCTCATTTGTTCCTTCAAGTTTTGATTGTTTCTTCCAGTTTAATTTTGGAAAATTGGAAAAATGTCTTCAGAGCTCCATGATTGATGATGGCTGAAGATTCTATCCTTACCTGTTGCACAAACTGCAGGCTCACGTAACAAATCGGGCTCATCTCCACATACTGTAGCTTTCCAGCGGTAGCAGCAGCGTGACCCCTTTTCAGAGTGTCCGTAACTTCACCGTTTCCACATTTGTACCACCAATCCAGTGACATAGCCCTTACTCCAAACTGTTAGCAGTCCAAAAGTAAAACATCATAAGTGCATAATGTTCATAAAATCTCCTTTAGGTTAAAAAACACAGAACATACAGCATAAATACGTAAATTAAAACCACTATGCATACATGACAAAACAATGCATAGCCAGCCTGAAACAGCTTCTTTGCTCATGATGGTGTGGTAATTTTTCAAAATGGGGCAGGAGAAGCAGGAAATAACAGGAAACAGTCGTCCTAGAATATAGAACAGCTATTCCATAAATCAAGAACACAAGGTATGGCTTTCAGCTAGACTTTTCATGCTCTGCAATACATTATTACTGTAGCTAAATTGTCATTTAATTAGCCAGCTCCATTAAGTTGCAGAGAGTCGAAGAAACCATTCTGTCATATTGCTAATATTTTGCTATGAGGGGCATTCATAAAGTTTTTGCACTTTTTTTAACTTTATTTATTAAGAATTTCAAAAACAACTTACATCACTTTTCTCCAGTCACATTCATTTGCGATGCAATTTTCCCAGCGTTGAACCAACTTTTTAATGCCCGATTACTAACTCCTCCTGCCTTCACCGTTTTCAACGAAAATAGAAAAGTGCAGCAACTTTTTGAATGTCCCTCGTAGTTTACATCAGCTTGCAACTGTTATGACTTTGTCAGTTGATAAAATTTGGTTGCATGTCCCTTGTTATTCAGAAAGAACATTGAACTGATAGAGTCAGGTGTTTAAATTAGGTTAGTAATCTTGACACTCCCAGGTGCTGAAACACAAACTGGGGAAAACGTACAGTATTGTGCCACAAAAAACAAAATAAGACTAGGTCACGGGTGGCATGGTGGCGCAGTGGTAGCAATGCTGCCTTGCAATAAGGAGACCTGGGTTCACTTCCCGAGTCCTCCCTGCATGGAGTTTGCATGTTCTCCCCGTGTCTGTGTGGGTTTCCTCCCATGGTCCAAAGACATACAGGTTAGGTGCATCCTGAGTTGTTCCTAGTGTGTGCTTGGTGAGTGTGTGTGTGTGTGTGTGTGTGTGCCCTGGTGTAGGCTGGCATTCTGCCCTGGGTTTGTTTCCTGCCTTGCGCCCTGTGTTGGCTGGGATTGGCTCCAGCAGACGTTAGGATACAGCGGGTTGGAAGATGACAGACTGACTAGGTTAACAGGATGTTACAGAATTAATGAAAAATATGAAATATATTGTAATGAAGCTTGTTTTGTTCATTCCTCTGGCTATAATGCAAAAAAAAATGCTTAAGCCAAATTTAAACAAATAAAAAGTGCAATCCATCACAATTAGCTTTAAAACCATTATATGATTAATCACGATTAAATCTTTTAATTTGAATATATACTTATGTGGAACGAGCCCAGGACACAGACAGGCAGACATCATTTTGTCACCCAACACACGTTTATCTACAAACTATTATTTACAATAATGAGTGCACAAGCCAGTGCCGCAGCACCAATCACCCCAAAGTCCAGGCCTCTTTCCTTAGTGCCTCTCTTCGCCGCCTCATCTCCTCTGCTCCCTCCATTTCCACCCGACTCCAGCCATTGAATGGAGGGAGGCGGCCCCTTATATACATGCCCAGATGGGCCGACACTCCCCTGTGTGGCGGAAGTGTCAGCTGCGTACCCAGAAGCACTCCGGGTGTCCCCGGTCCTCTTCCCCCCAGCACTTCCGGGTGTGGCGGAAGTGCTCCGGTCCAGGGCTCCAAAGGCACCGGGGCGCCCCTCCTCCGGTCCTCCTGGGCGTCCCGGCTGGGCAGCAGCCCCAGCCACTCGCCATAACTTATTATCTTATGATCTTATCTTAGCCCTTATGATCTGAGGGTTTGTCATCAATAATTAAATGGACATTATTTTACAACCTGTTACGGAAAACCACAGAAAATGCTCTAGCCTTGCTATTTAAATGGACTGCAAATCCCAGCAACCCTGAAAGTATTGTGTCCTTGGGCAGCTTCCGTTTTAAACTAAGAAGTCTGCTGGATGAAAGGAGGACGCTAGTTTTAAAAGTGAGCCATCCTAACCGATGGTGTCTTTTTATTTCAACGATTTCAACTGCATAATTGCATTACAATTACACCCATTGGATTACATTTTTTTTTCCAAATTTATGTTCTTGTCCTGTGTCCATTTGTTTGTATGATTTAATCTGGGTTGTAATTTGGAAAACAGCTTCATCTGGGAGTGCCCCTAACTTCTACAAACCTTCACATACAGTACGTTAGAATAAAGTAGGATAAAACTTTACATAACTTTCAGAAGGCTTCTGAGAGGGGATTTCGTTTCAAACCTACATTGCCATCTTCTGTATCTGCGAAACTGGACTGTGTTGTGAGTGTTTATTATTCTGTACTTAGTGTTTTGCTAGATTCCTTTTGTATCTGTAGTATTAATCATTTTTGTCTTTTATTGCCATAAATGCATACAAATTAATTATCATAAGTAAAATTTTGTAAAACATTATAATTCATTAACAAACTGCTGATAGTTTGCACTTTGACTGCTGAGACAGGATGCATGGTGTCCTCCAGTCTTCCACATGTGATTTGATTGCACAGTGATAATTTTATCTTGCGTTTCTTTCAACTTTTTGCATCTCATTTAGCACAATATACAGTAAGCATAAGCCTAAAATGTTTTTGCAGAATTTTGCAATCGTGGGGGCCCACATCCGGCCCCACTAAACTTTGCAAATTGCTAAGGATTACTGCATACTTGTACTCCCACATACAATAACACTTCTAAAAGGCCACCTGGCCAACCTGAGTTTCATTGGGTACCTTTACTTTGTTCCCCTCCTAGAAGCCTCATGTTTATTCCTTTACCATCAAAGATCGCTGACATGAGACAAACTTATGGCTACTATCAGCTCAATCCAAACACTGACTTCTATCTGCTTTGTAATGGCAGCGTCTTTACTTGAGAACTTGATGCTAAAATGCCTGCAGTGTGGAGTTGGCCTTGTCCTTTGTGCGACATGGACAGCTAGAGCTGAGCTTTGTTAGCAGTGGTGTTATTTTACCCTTTTTTTAAACTGTCATCTCGAGGTATTCAGTATTTACATTATTTGCGAGTATAAATAAGCATGAACAGCAAACTTAGGGTTCAGAAAGAAAAGCAAAAAGATACGGACAAGGCAGCTAAACTTTCACAATGCCAAAACCAGCCTCAAGGTCACGGTAAGGCCTATCAGACCCTGACCTGGAGCAGACAGGTGAAGGTACTGATCTGCCAGGACCTCACTCTGCAGCATCGCCTCCAGCCAAAAGTGAAAGTGAAGCTGAGAGTGAGGCAGGTAAGGAGGATTCATTGATTCCAGGAGGAGTATTGGAACTGAGCATGGCCCTTTCACCATCGCTGTCAAACACAGCCAATACCCAACGTAAGTCAGCTGCATCAACCCCAACCAGACTCATAACTCTGCCTACGGAGTGCAGAGAAGACCGAAACACAATTTTTGAGCTGAAGAAAATGATTGCTGCACTTGGGGGTGGGTCATAAATGATATAAAGAGCGATATGAAGAAGGATACAAAGAAAGAAATAATGGACATAAACAAGAAGAATGAGAAACAGCATCAAGATATAAAAGACCTAGAGGGACATTTAAGTAATAAGTTTACTACAACCTTTACAGTAATTCTAGGAAAAACTAATGGAAAATACAGGAAAATACGAGTAAGTCAGAGAGTAAAATTAGACTACATGCTACTCAGCTTGAAGATATTAAGCAAATGTTTATGACTCGTATTGAAATGGTTAATTGAACAATCGACTTCCACCGCTGATGAACAGGTAATGACTGCAAAATCAGAATGCATAGCTCTCACTGACAAACTGACTGTGCTGGAAGATAGATACAGAAGGAGCAACATCAGAATCGAAGGTCTCTCTGAAAAACATTAAAGGCCCAAATGCAGTGAAATTCATAGTTGAATGATTCTTTTAAATAACTGGAGTGGACTTCAAATCGGACACCGAGATCTCAGCAGCCTACCATATACATGGAATGAATGCCTCAAAACTGAGAAACCTTACTATCCATTTCGATAATCTACAGGCCAAACAAAACTTCATGTCCCTTCTCAGACAGAAAGATGAGATTATATTTGAAAATAACCACATATTCCCAGATTTCTCCCCTGCAACAGCTGCTAAACACGCCACACATCACAGTATCAAACAGCATCTACACAGTGCTGATATCAGATACAGCCTCTGATACCCTGCCAAATTAAAAGTAATATTGAAAGTTAGTTTTACATTTTTAGCTCTCTGAATGAAGTAGAAAAAGAGCTAAGCAGACTGATCCCGACATCCTTTTGAAACACGGTCATGAGCCATACTGTGTTCTGACAGGGCAAAGAAGATTCTGCCTGCAACTTGGACCATTTGTAATGTGACATTTGCTGTAACTATTCTATTACCTTTTCAGCTACCTTTCCCTTTTTTAAATTCTTTTTATTTAAACTTCAGTTATTATATTATACCAGTAACGGCGCATTGCACGATAATGTGCAGTGAATACACTTGATTTGAGCATTCCTAGTTTTCATCCTCTTTCTCTGTATGTTTAGCATTCGTTTGTTCAGAGGTTGATGATCTTGCTGCTTCCTGAGCAGCTCCTCTTTTCTCCACCCTAGCGGCCTGCTACTTCTCTTCTTTCATCGTCATCTTTTCACGTTAAAACTGATTTAAGTCAGTGTTTGTGTTGCAATTACTTTGTACTTTTTCTTTTATTTTTTACTTAAGCTGGCACTTAAGTCTTCAATCTACCCCAAGAATGATTTAAGATATAAAGAGGTAGGGAAAGTGACTGCGAAGGTGGTAGGGATGAGAAAAACACCCATATGCATGCCCTACACGGCCGCCCTGCAGGCCACTGCCGAGAGCTGATTCTACAATAAAATAAAATAAAGATGAAAAGAGGAATAACATTGGAGGTCAATCATCACCCCGAAAGCGGAAAGTAGACGTCACATAGTATATGTATACCAAATATCAGGTCAATAGTTCAATTGGTTTGCAAGCTACTGGTGATTTAAAATCCTAGACAGACAAACGAACAGCCACGGTAGTGTATTATACATGTATATAAAGATTGATATATCTTTCATAGAATACAAGTACTTTTTCGCAACTATAAAGTAACTAATTATTTACAGGTTTTTTTCACTTTATTTCACGACATTCTTAGAAATCGCCTTAGTCAATGGGTGGGCCTCTCTGGCAGTGTCTTAAATTGGTTTGAATCCTACCTGACAGGGAGAAAATATTTTGTTAGTTGTGGGAATTACAACTCGAAGACACATGATATCAATATGGTGTTCCACAAGGCTCTATCCTGGGTCCGCTGTTATTCTCAATCTACATGCTTCCGTTAGGTCAGATTATCTCAGGGCACAACGTGAGCTACCACAGCTATGCTGATGACACACAGCTGTACTTATCAATAGTTCCTGATGACCCTGATTTTATTGATTCACTAACAGAATGTCTGACTAGTATCTCAGAATGGATGAATAGTAATTTTCTCAAGTTAAAGAGAAAACTGAAATTTTAGTGATCAGCAATAATGGATACAATGAGGCTATTAGAAATAATAAACTGGATACATTAGGATTAAAAGTCAAGACGGAGGTAAAAAGCTTAGGGGTGATTGTTGACTGTAATCTGAATTTTAAATCACATATTAATCAGATCATTAGGACAGCATTTTTTCACTTAAGAAACATAAGTAAAGTTAGACCTCTTTTATCACTGAAAGATGCTGAGAAATTAATTCACGCGTTTGTTTTCAGTCGACTAGATTACTGTAACGCACTCTTCTCAGGACTACCCAAAAAAGATATAAATCGTTTGCAACTAGTGCAGAATGCAGCTGCTAGAATCCTAACTAGGAAAAGAAAATCAGAACACATTACTCCAGTTTTGATGTCACTACACTGGTTACCTGTGTCATTCAGAATTGACTTTAAAATTCTGCTTATGGTTTATAAAGCCTTAAATAATCTCGCCCCATCTTATATATCGGAATGTCTGACACCTTATATTCCAAATCGTAACCTCAGATCCTCAAATGAGTGTCTCCTTAGAATTCCAAGAACAAAACTTAAAAGAAGTGGTGAGTGGCCTTCTGCTGTTATGCACCTAAAATCTGGAATAGCCTGCCAATAGGAATTCGCCAGGCTGATACAGTAGAGCACTTTAAAACACTGCTGAAAACACATTACTTTAACATGGCCTTTTTATAACTTCATTTTAATCGTAATTTAACTTAATCCTGATACTCTGTATGTTCAATTCATCATAACAACTATTCATGGTGGCTCTAAAATCGGTACTGACCCCTACTCTCTTTTCTGTTTCTTTTTCCGATTTCTTTGTGGTGGTGGCCTGCGCCACCTCCACCTACTCAAAGCTTCATGATGCTCCAACAATGATGGACGGATTAAAAGGAAGAAGTCTACGTGACCATCATCATCATCAAGCCCTTCCGTGAGAACCCTAAATCCAAAGAGGACTGTTTCATTTATGTTAGGTAGAATGCCCAGAGGGGACTGGGCGGTATCATGGTCTGGAATCCCTACAGATTTTATTTTTTCTCCAGCCGTCTGGAGTTTTTTTGTTTTTTCTGTCCCCCCTGGCCATTGAACCTTACTCTTACTCGATGTTAATGTTGATTTATTTTTTATAATTATGTCTTTCATTTTTCTATTCTTTAATATGTAAAGCACTTTGAGCTACTGTTTGTATGAAAATGTGCTATATAAATAAATGTTGTTGTTGTTGTTGTTGTTTATATCCTTGATGTATTGTATTGGGAATGTACTGTCATTTGTTATCTTAGTCTCCATGGGAACTGTTTAACATTATTCCCTAGTTTTATTGTATTGGGACTGTACTTTCAAAAGACACCTCAATTTTAACCTTTTCTGCAGTGCTGCTGGGGGGTTAATTTTGTTCTGGATGTCCTCTGTCTGTCATGGCATGTCAGAGTACTGAGAGTAAAATGGGGAAGCTTTCCTATTTCTTATTTATCCTTTCTATCACAATAATACTTAATGCCAAAACAATAAGCTTCATAGCCATAACACCTGGCAATAATTTGAAATCTAGGTCAAAGTATCATATGTAAAAATATACTACCTTAACTTAAGGCTATAAAATGTCAACAAAAGTTCAGAAGCAATGTTTTAATGACCAAATGGTGAACTTTGTGAGCTGGAATGTCAAAGGTCTCAATCATGAGTTACACAGAAAGAAAGTATTCACTCACTTAACAGGTTTAAATGGCAAGAGAATATTTTTACAGGAGACTCACATAATAAGCAAGGACAAGTTTTAATTGCAACGGGATTGGGTTGGCCAAATTTTTCACTGTGGCTATACAAAGGAAACTAGGGGTGTGGGAATCTTAATACAAAAACTTTCCCATTTGTAGTATCAGACGTAAAATGTGATTCTAAAAGGCGATATGTCATGGTGATGGGAATTTAGTTGAAATAAAGTGATTCTGTTAAATATTTATGCATGTTACGTGGATGATAAACATTTCATCCAAAATGTATTTACATCTATTCCTAATGTGAATACTCCTAAAATTATAATGGCCTTTAATTGTGTTTTAAATCCAGACTTGGGGCCTCATGCATAATGCCGTGCGTCAAATTCACACTATAACATGACATAAGCACAAAAGCGAAATGTACTTATGCACAATAAAATCCAGATGCAGAAATCTGTGTGTTCGCCAGCTTCCATGTTCTTCCACTCCATAAATCCTGGTCAACATGATAAGTAAGATACGTGCACACACCTGCTGCCCCACCCAAAGTCCTCCCACAATTATGCCTCTTTGAATATGCAAATCAATATAAATAGCCTTTAAGCTCAGCCTTCTGTGAAAAGACAATGGCAAAAGCACGGGGGTAAATAGAAGAATTTCAGCAAATACCAAGTGGAGGCAAGGAAAAATGTACTATCTGTTGGTTTAAAAAGTGGTAGAAACAACAAAAGGGAGTTGATCGAGTGACATAACGTGTCGGAGAAACTCGAAAGCTCGAAAGTCGCACAGTGTTCAAAATGAAAAAGAATTTGTCAGATATCAAAGTCGCCATGAAAAGGCGAGTCATAGCCCACCATCTGAGTGTCATATGAAAGCTTATTAGGGTACAGAGAAAAACAAGGCACACAGTGGGAAAAAAGCATGAAATGTCAACTTTAATCTCTAAATTTCCACTTTAATCACGTAGTTTATTTCGTCACTAGCAAAATACCCGTGCTTCGTAGTGGAGAAGTAGTGTGTTAAAGAAGTTATGAAAAAGAAAAGGAAACATTTTAAAAATAACGTAACATGATTGTCAATGTAATTGTTTTGTCACTGTTATGAGTGTTGCTGTCATATATATATACACACGCACACAGACACACACACATATAAACATATATACATATACATATATACATATCTACATATACACATATCTACACATACACATATCTATATACATATATATACACACATACACATACATATATATATACACACATACATATATACACACATATATATCTATACATATCCACATATATATCCACATATATATACATTTCTACATATATATATATACATATACATACATACTGTAGATACATACATATATATATATCTACATATATATATACTGTATATAGCAAAATCCCCGCGCTTCGCAGTGATGAAGAACTGGTTTCAGCCTTCTACCTACACGGGAAGTTGGAGAATTAGTGATGAGTGAGTGAGTGAGTGAGTGAGTGAGTCAGTGAGGGCTTTGCCTTTTCTTAGTATAGATTAAAGCAGAACATAATAAACTTCATCTTAAAATCATTTAATTAGTTTCTCAAATCCCATTGTAACTAAAGTAGCATGTTAAATGCTTTGTTTTGTATTTGATCTTCTATGTGCTCTATGTGTGTGAATCACTATGTGCTTCCGGGCTTTCTCTTCCTCCGACAGGACACAAAATCCATTATTCGTAATATTACAGCTCTCTGAATAATTATATACAATAACAGTTATTATATATAATATAATAACTGTAATATTAATAGTTATTAAACATGGGAAAACGGTGGCGCAGTGGTTGTTCATGTTTCACGCAAGATGTTTGCTGCGCCATGCACGACCTTTGATGAAATACTTTATTACAGAAGTACTGTCTCTTTCAAACGTACTAACCTCCAATTCCTGTCCTTCCTTTTCTTTCTTCAAATACCCAATCGCCACACAATCAGCTCTGTAATAGACATTAAGCCATCTGTAAGCTTAGAACGTAGATTCTTCAAAACTTTTAAGGAACATTGAAATATCTTCGTAGTACATGTTAAATTATTCTGTCCATCTATCCATCCAATATCGCGCTAGCACAAGCAAGAATACAGTGCGAGGCAGGAACAATTTGTGAACAGAGCTCCAGCACCTCGCTAGCACTGCGGCACCGTGTCCTCACATGTTTAATTATCAACAATATAGATTATTTAAATTAAGTTAAAGTTTTATCTGTATAGTATAATAAACATATTTTGCTGCATTTCATCTTAAAAATGATATCGTCATCATATGTAAATACGCGCTTTACAAAGTGGCTCAGGTTGTGCAATATTATAACTGTAGTGCAAGTTTACAATGAGGTGATTGTACTAATAAGTACAAACAGTTCTACAAGGAGCACTTGATGGACTGATTGAGTGCGTTTATAGTTCTTGTCATGAAACTGTTTCTGAACCACGAGGTCAGTACAGAAAAGGCTCTGAAGCGTTTACAGTATGAGAGCAGTTCAATAGACAGCATGGCTGAGGCAGTGTGTGCTTGATGCTGCATACTGATAATTATCTTTCTGATCAGCTGCTGTACAGCTGTGATTCACACAAAGATATAGTGATATAAATACTCTGAGTGGTGCAATGAAAGTAATATGGAAAAAGATGATCTGCTCTGGCAACCCCTAATGGGAGCAGCTAAAAGAAGAAGAAGAAAAAGGTGCAGTAAGAGGAACAACGCTGAAGCAGCTATGGTATTTGGAATACTTTCGCTATTCCATGGACCATTATATTGTTACAGGTTAATTACAATCAGATGCCTTAAACTAATAAACAATATGCAGCTAGTTTCAGTGTATTTATAAAACCACATCAGGGATGTAGATCTAAAAAAGAAAGGGTAGGGTAACCACACAGGAACAGTAGCACTGCTTTGACGCTAGGTTCCGCCAGTTTGCAAAACCGAGCGCAGAACTTGCGTATGCCAGGGTATGAGCTACCGTGAAAATGTGCGTGGCTTTACGCCAAGTTTAGGTTTTATACATCGCGATTTGAGTGTTAAAACGTTTGTATGCAGCATTTTTGTGCGTACGCACCATTTATACATGAGGCCCCTGGATAGGTCTTCAGCTACAGTGATGATAACATGTCATACTGCAAAATTATTACACAATTTGTAATTGATGAAAACTTATTAGACCCATGATGGTTTTTAAATCCCGACCTTTGAGTATGTTCCTTCTTTTCATAAGTTCATCATTGTTACTCAAGTATTGATTATTTATTTTTTGTTCATGGACCATAATTTTTTGCCGATTATTAAATTTTGTAAGTATGATGCTATTGTTATCTCCAATCACGCCCCTCTGATCAAGGAGCTTAACTTATTATGCCCTACACTCTAATTTGGTAGCTGGTATCTTAACCCCCTAACATTAGCTGATAAGCACTGTACAGAATACATATTCAAGCAAACATTAATTTCTGGAGACAAATGTAACCACAGACATCTCTGCAGGAATACTCTGGGAAACTCTGAAGACTTTTTAAGAGGACAGATTATTACATATCTTTCTCATGAGACAGATGGCCATGGCCATTACCGGGCTGGGATGCCAGCTGGATGGATAGACCAGGGGAGAAAGTATCCATAAGACACTACCTTCCCTGGGACACTAGAGGGCAGTCCCCTGGGTGGCTGTAGCACCATAGATTCCCACAAGGCACACTGGGAATTTGATGCAGCCCTGCTGGATTCTATGGGAGTCACTAGGGGGAGCTGCAGAGATGGCAAAACCCTACTACTATATTGGGTTTCCATCACACCTGGGTGTAATTCCAATTAACCCTGATGAGCCATCTGGAGCACTCCCAGGTGCAACATAAAAGGAGCCACCTCACTAAATTCAGAAAGCCAGTGTTGGGAGGAAGAGGGTTGAAGCTTGCCAGTAAAGGAGTGGAGATGGAAAGGCAAAAAGAAAAGAAAACAAGGGACTGTGTATATTTGGTGTGTGCTTGGCACATTGTACTGTGCTGTTGTGGGGAGTAAGGAAAAAGTGCTTCCCCACAGAAATAAACATGTGCTGTGCTAGAACTTGTTTTTCTGTCTGTCTGTTTGTGTCAGGTTGGGGTGGCTGGAGTGCCCCTTTGTGGTTCACACTTCCAAAAAATAATTTGGAAACCAAGATGGCGTCTGAGTTAATCAGCGAAATTACCAGAACAGATCAAGAATATGCCAGGTCTCCAAATGAGGCACTTTATAGGAAAAGAGAGTGTAACCGCTTGACTTCTAAAGAAACAGAACAGTCTTCTTTAAATAGCAACATCAAGAAATCCTCAAGCAGGAAGTCCTCCTTGCAATAACAGCAATTAACAACACGCATGGAGATAAAATCATAGACCATAAAAATATAACCCACACATTTAGAAAGTACTATAAGTCTTTATATTCTACTCAGTATAAAGAAGAAAAGACACAATCTAATGAGTTCTTTGACTCATTACATATACCACAGCTAGATACACTTAGTGCTGTGGAACTGCATAAACCTTTGACACTTTCAGAATTACTAGACGCTATAAACTCACTTCAAAGTGGGAAAGTTGATGATCCTGATGGCTACACAGTGCAATTTTATAAAAAAATTTCAAATAAGTTATATAGCTTTCAAATAAGTCGACTATTATTACCAACATTTACAGAAGCTAAAGATAACAAAATTTTACCTCAAACTTTTCACCAAGCATTAATTTCCGTCTTTCCTAAAAAAAATAAGGACTTACTGCAATGTGCATCATACAGATCAATCTCACTTCTCAATAATGATATTAAGATACTCTACAAAGTCCTAGCCAGAAGGATTGAGAAAGTGCGTCCTTCTTTAATATCACAAGATCAAACCAGATTTATTAAAGGCAGACACATACCATTTAATCTTCACCGTTTGTTTAATATATATATATACAGTGGAACCTCGGTTCACGAACATCTTGGTACACGTACAACTTGGTTTACGACCAAAAAGTTCGCCAAACTTTTGCCACACTCGGCATACGAACAAGCCAGTTTCCCTTTCGGTTTGTACGTGTTCAGTCTCTCCCTGTGCATTTCCTGTGCAGCGAGCAAGAGAGAGAGCACGACACACACACAGGCAGCACGAAAGAGACGCGCGCACACACACAGGCATCACGAGAGAGTGCTACACACACACACACACAGTGGCAGTGCGAGATGCAGACACACAGGCAGTGCGAGAGGGAGCTGAAAGCATTAAGGTAGGAAGGCAGTTAAAGAATGCACTGGGCTTGATTTTGTTTTCACTTCTGTTTCCAGCGATCTGTTCGTAGCGTGCATTGTTGCAATGTTATTTTTCTTGGTGGTTTATTAAATTACAGATTTTTTCAAATGTTAATTTTTTCCCTGTGCTTAAAACTCATTAAGAAAAGTGCTTTTAGCCAGCACTAAAAGCGCTATAGCGCGAACTATTGCAGTATTAGTTTTCTCTATTGTTCAAGGTTTTCTCAATGTTATTCAATGTTTTTACATTTAGTTTACTATTACGCTGTGCATCCTATGGTTTAATTAACTATATTTGTGCTTAAAAACTTAAAAAAAAAATATATTTACATACAATTCGTATGGTCTGGAACGGATTAATTGTTTTTACATACAGTCATATGGGGGAAATTGCTTCGGTTCTACTGTATATGTATATTCACCGATTAAATCTAACACCCCAGATATTTTACTCTCTCTTGATTTAGAAAAAGCATTTGACACGGTTGAATGGGACTACTTATTCACCACATTGCACAAATTTGGGCTTGGCCAAAAATTCTGTACCAGCAGTCCTAAAAGTACTAGCAGATTTTCAAAAGATATCTGGACTCAAAATTAATTTGAATAAAAGTGTGCATTTTCCAGTGAACTCTTTAGCACACAATACTAGACTGAACACCTTCCCATTTATTTTAGCAGTTCAGATTAAATATCTAGGGGTAAATATCACAAGTAAGTATAATGCTCCTTTTCAGCAAAGGTTTGCTGTCTGCATGGAAAAAAATTAAACAAGATGTGAAATAAATGGTCCACCCGCCATCTCACATTAACAGGTAGAATCAACACTGTTAAGATGAACATTCTTTCTTAGCTTCTTTTTCTATTTCGAACCATCCCCATTTATATTAACACATCTTTTTTTAAGAAATTAATTTCAATCATAAGCTCATTTATTTGGAATTCTAAACATCCATACATCCAAAGAGTGACTCTTCAAAGTCCAAAGGTGGGCACGGCACTACCTAACTTTCAATTTTATTACTGGGCAGCAAATATACAAGCTATAAAAACCTGGACATTTACACAAATCGATGAATATACACAAACCTGGTCTGCAACAGAATTAAACGGTTGCAGTACATCTTTATATTCCCTACTCTGTGCCCCAGTAAATACAAGTTATCCTCAATACACTCATAATCCAATTGCCCTTCATTCACTCAGAGGGAGAGAAAAAGTGAGATTTGCCATTTCCTATTTATTGTTTCTACCCCAATGCTGTAGAAACACTGTAGAAAGCACTTTAAGACAGAGAAGCGTTTATCTGTTGCACCTCTACATGACAATCTATCTTTTCCACCCTCTCAAAACATACACAGTATTTAATGCTTCGAAAATGTCTGGGATTAATACATTTAGAGACTTGTACATTAATAATGTTTTTGCAACCTACAAACAATTAAGCTTCAAATTAAACTTCTCATCAACATATTTTTCTATTACTTTCAAGCTACAAGAACTGAACCTGCTCAATTTTCCTCACTTTCCACCTATTCCTATTCCAGAAGAAATATCAATCAGTCTTGAAGACTCAGCATCTCTACAATTTATAAAAACATTTTAAAGTCCATTTCTTTCAAAGATCCAGGGCACAATGGGGAAAGGATCTGTCACTTAATATTTCACAAAAGGAGTGGAAGGCAGCCATGCACAGAATTCCCTCTAGCTCCATATGCAAAAAGCACTTAATTATTCAAAAATAACGTAAAATCTTTCGCATTTATTTTGATTAAAACTATCCAAAATGTTTCCAGGGCACGATCCAACATGTCAACATTGCAATCGAGCTCCAGCCTCACTGGGTCACATGTTTTGGGCCTGCACCACATTAACATCATTCTGGACCAAAATCTTTGAATGCCTATAAGACAGCCTTGGTGTCACAATCACTCCTAACCCATTAACAGCTGTGTTTGGTGGACTCCCAGATGGGTTTAAAATGCAGAAGGACAAACAAATACTAATTGTTTTTACTTCAATACTAGTATGTAGAGTTATCTTGCCCAATTGGAAGAATCCCAGCCCATCACCTTTAAGTCAGTGGGTAACTGATGTCAAACATTATCTGAAATTGGAAAAAATCAAATTCTCACTCAGAAAATCTGTTCAAAACTTTTTAAAAAACATGGCAGGATCTAATCAATAACAGTTTAGAATAATTTTCTATATCGGGGAAAAGGATACTCTTCCTTCCTTGCTCACTCAAAGATTAGTTTAGTTGGCTGGCTCTCCTCTTTTCCTTTTAGGTGGGTGTTAAATTTTGGTTTTGTTACGTTTGATTTGATAGTATGGATTCTTATTTGCTTTTAATTAATTTAAAAAAGTTGCCAGAAGTGTATGACTGCCCTTCAAAGACACATACAGTATGTCAGGATGTGTCCTGCAGTGGAGCCGCTAACTGAATGTAGTTGTATAGAAGGCTAAGCAGACCAAATCTAAAAAATGACAAAGTATTTTGAACAATGTCCATGCATTAGATACAGGAAGATGTAAAAATAATTCATCCGCAGTAGACTAGCACCAATGCTGAGCTGGCATTCATTGTCTTCTACCCAGTGAGGCTGAGATAAACAAAGTCTACTGTGACCTTCAGTTGGTCAGAAAAAAGGGAAATAAGGAAAATGATTCAAATAAAAACACATAATTTATATATAAAAAGTAGTTTAGTGCATAGCATTCGAATTTATACATAAAAACCTCCAAAGTAGGTATCTATTTATATGTTACAAATAATTCCAATTGTTCTCCATGCACTGTTGAAAATTCTGACTTCTTTATTCAAATTATAGCATAATAAATGTCTTTCTGTATTTGCCAGCTCTTGCAGATGTAAGCAGGTCACAGAAATGAATTAGTTCATGACCTTGGATCAATAAACAATACATAAATATTATTCTAAAATGTCATAAAGTAAGCTTAACTGAGTAGGAGAGCCTAAATATCCATGTCACTCATACTTCTAAGATGCATTTAAGTGTCAACTACATGAGCCAGCTGCTGGGTAAATGTAAGTAAGGCTCTCACTCAGCTCCACAATCACCCACACTTTGTCGCCTGTCTAGACACATGTTGAGGAGCTGATCTTTCCATCTATTGTTGACTGTAAAAGGAGCATACAATATCTAATCCAAGAAAGTGTGTTTACTTAATGTATTATATTGAAATATTATTAGTTTTATTCACCAACAGAGAGTGAACTATGGAGTGGCAACATCTACGCATCTTTTTTAAGACCTACACAGCTCAAGTATGGTGAACATCCATCTATCCATCCATACAGGGAACCATAGCCCTGGAATTCTGAATTATTTCTGTTTTAATTTAGGGATGGTGAAAATTGCCAGTTATTCTTAAATGTTGGAGAAAAACCAGAGTATCTGGATAAAAGCCATACAAACCCAGCGAGAATGTGAAAACTCTACACAAATGCTGACTGGGCTCTGGCAGCAGCACTGACCACAATACCATCCCATAATGACAACAATTGGAAGCAAAAAGAGGAGGCAATTGCTGACTGAAGATGTAAAAGAGACCTCAGGCAGCTCAGGAAGAATAGATTGTGGACTGTAGGGGGCATTCATGCAGGACCCAAACCCAAATGAGGAGTAGAAGAACATGAGTAACAAAAGAAAAGCAAATGGATGAGCAATTACAGCCAAAACCCAATAAACACACTGGAGTAAAACATAAAAATAAAACTGATGCCTTCTGACCTTCCCCTTATCCCTTTGCTTACCTTCATCTCTAGCATCTTTACCTGTCAAGCCATTTCTAATAGTTTTTTAGTCCAACTCCAAGCCCCTTGTAAATGGAACACTGGGGCTCTGTAGTAGCTGAAAGTTGTACCATGTTAACCATAATGGATGCAATGAAAAGTAAGGCAAAATGACACCTTCTATTGGTTAACTGAACAGATTACAATATGCCTGGAAACAAAGTCTGGAAACCCTTCAGGGAAAGCCTTTACAAGTAATTCTAGGTTACCTGGCTAGCTCTCAAAAGTCTCCAGGTACACCCTGAAGTAGACCCTGCTAGTGGCACTAGCTTACCCTGCAGACTGTCCACACCACAGAGTGTGACTGAGGAGCCCCTGACAGTCTGTCTTCTGCAATACCCCTGCAAACCTAACTCCCAGTGCCCTCTATTGGCCTGTAAGACTTTACAGTTCCATTATGACAATATTTAACATACTGCATATGCTTGAGCAGAAGCACTATCTGGTCCAGACTAAAGGATATTGAATAGGGGGAAGCAGGTTGAAGAATCAGTTTAGTAAAGCAAATGTTGAATAGAAGTGTCAAAGTCAGAAAGAAATGGTTGGAAAGGGTCAGGATCAGTAGTAGTAGTAGTAGTAGTGGTAGCACACATGTACAATTCTTATTTGCATGTCTGACACGAAGCATAAAAAGTTCATCATAAAAATTTCAAAGCAATGAGAAATTCAAAAGAACTTCTAGATGGATGAGAATCTGAAATAATTGATTGAAGATGGAAGAGAGAGAGAAATAATCCAAGGCTTACAAGCCCATGATGATGATCAGTTAAAAAAAACGAAATTCAAAAGGCCAAAAAGCAGATACACAAAATATTATTGAGAATGAAAAACCTAATCATATGATGTTCTTTGGGCACGGTACGGACGATCAAGGGGGAACTGAAGTTAAACATACAAAAAAAGAATACTTTTCTGACATTTCACCTATGAAGAAGCTGGAGGTCATCAAGTAGCTGTAGGAAATCTTACTCAATTATTAAGCAATCCGTAAATCAGGTAAATTACTAAAAGTCATCACCCTAAATAAAAAGATTAATTGGGCCAACCCTAGTAAGCAGACTAATGCTTGTTAGGGGTAAAATTATGGGTGCAATTATTAAAGGCGAGTTCTATGAACATTAGAACATTAGAACACTCTAGACGAGAACAGGCCATTCAGCCCAAGAAAGCTCGCCAGTCCTATCCACTTATTTCTTCCAAGAAAACATCAAGTCGAGTTTTGAAAGTCCCTAACGTCTTACTGTCTACCACACTACTTGAATATGAATGTATTTGAAGACATTTCACTTGGAAATTGATTTGCTTTACTGTTTCTTTTAATCGAACTCTATCCTTATGTGCGTGAATTAGTGTCTCTGATTAAATATTTTATTGATTTCTCATAAAACTGTAAGTGTGAAGCATGCTCTCCAGTGTTTAAACCCATGTCGACTGCTCACTAACACACCCATACTTGTTATGTTTTGCTCTCTTTTGTTTTACTATTTTTCCCTCTGTGTATGTTAGGTAAGTTGGCCTACCTGCGTCATTATCTAACTGTATAACGGGATATTGGCCAACTTCCAATGTTCGGAAATTTCCTCAGAATATAATGACATCTGAAAAAAATGCATTGTTTGTAAATGTCATCTCCAGCTTCCTTGAACACTCAAGCAAGAGTTAACATCATCTGGTCTTGCCGATGGGAGCCATGGTGGTGCAGTGGGTACGCTGCTGTTTCACAACAAGGAAATTATAGCTGCAAGATTTAAAAACATTTTACAAAAAAATCAAAAAGCATAGAAAGAGGAATGTGGCATCATCATCTGTACTCAATTAAATCAGGACGTTCAAGAAAGCTGGTGGTTGGGGGACGAGGTGGCAATTTGGGCATCTTCGAGGTAAAAGAAAAACATTGCAACGTGGTATCAGGGTATGCAATATGGCATTTTAATGGCAAAACACTGCACTTTAATTATATCAATGAGGAAATGAATGATTAAAAAAATTGAGCTTTAGTGTTCGATCCCACTGGTGGGTCAAAAAAAATGGGGAGTTTAAAGGGTTAAGACTTTGCTGCATCTGCTCAAAATTTGTCTTAATAGAAATTAAATTTAAGAGTTTTAGCTTTGTTACATACCTTCTGCTACACCACTTTGTAACTTACAGTATATTGTGATCATTTGCATTGTGAACACATCAGACACATTTTTAACGAGTGGCAAAGGCTGATTGAGATCTTTTACTTTGAGGGCAAAACAGAGAGGGTAGTGAGGGTTGTTAACTTTTTCACCCAAATTAGCAAGACAAAACCAAAAATCAAAGTCGAAACACAACAAAAATCAAAGTTAGAAACTTTTACTAAACCATTTTATTATTTACCTGAGCACTAATCTCTCATTTAATTAAATTCAAGTTCAGTGAGTGCAGATGGCCATCTTATATATTATTAGTGCCATGATGTCATGGGTCACATGGCATGTGCATTACAAGCCTAGCAGCCATACTGCATCATGGTGACCCTTCTCACAACATGGTGGCACCCATTGAATTAGAAACGCAAAACGGTGGAACTCTTGCAACAAAAAATGCAAAACGGCAACACACTGACATCATATGTAAGGACATGAGACAGAGAAGCTCATCTTCAGTGAAGTCCAAAACACCAATGTTGCTTATCCCTCATTCCTTCAATGTAGACATTGTACTTCTGAATGAGCATTCACTGGATGTCAGCTCTTGTGCACCCAGACCCCACCCCTGCAAGAGCAAATCTGCTCGATGTCATTGGAGCAAGTCGTGGACTACTTGGAGTTGGTCACCAGGTATGTCACATCACATGACTGGTGCCACCAACTGCCTCTGACTTGCTAAGATTATGTTAATGAAGGCTGCTACTGGAAATTGCTGGAAAAATCATCAAATATGACATGGGCTTGAGAATGAAATTTAATTAAATTAATGTCTTAACTTTGTTGCAAATTAACAGATCTAGCTAAGGACTTGGATCTTTGGCAAACGATATTCAACAAGAACATATTCTACAGCTTTCATTTTGTTTAGCGAATACAAATTAAGAAACTCTATGAATCTATACGAATGATCTCTGACTGTTTAGTGTGACAACCTTTCCTAAATCTGAAAACTCTTTTGCTTAAAGCACAAAGCATCTCTGCCATTTAAATTATAAAAATGAATCCAACTGAACCTTTCTCAGAAGTTCTTGAAGGGCATGAAGGCCTAACACATGCAATGAGACTTACTGTGACAGGAAAAACTGATGTATGAAGACCTTTAAAAACTGTGTTTGCAACTAACACTACTTAAGGCTTTCTTGGGTTAAGATTTCCGAGACTGTGACAGTGCGGATTGGCTCCTTGCTGCCTCCTCCATAATGGGAGCCTCTTGAACCTGACTCCATCAGCACCATAACTGAGATGAGTGTGGCAGATGAGGACAAAACACACCTGAACCAAAGGGAATGTGCAAAGTGTTCAGTGCTTTTAGCATAAACAACAAAAACTAGCATTCAAGAAGTGCAGTGCTCAAATTGTTAATAAATAAATAATCCATAAAAACATCCATCTTTTAGTGGAAGTTAAACTCAGAATAAATAAATCAGATAAAAACAAGTTTTAAACAATGCAGGAGTCTTCATTAACTCTTTTAGGGCTATTTTTTTCCTAAAAAGAACACAAATCAATAGATCCTCACATAAATCAACATAAAGTGTCTGTTGATGTGTGCAGTGTCCATATTAGCTGTCTCTGGCTGCCAAGGCCGAGTCAGGGACTGCATGGGGGCAGGGGCAGTGGATCAGCTGAGGACCGATCAGCTCATGCCGGTAACTCACTTTTGTTTTAGATCTCGATCTCCAGATCACTTGTGCCAAAATCCAACAAGTCCAGATCAAAATAATGAAAGATACGCAAGATGTCATCCACTGAGTATTTTGCTTTGTGCTTCACTTCACTCTCTCACCAGATGTGGATGCCATTCTAGACGGTGTTTACGCTACTCACACACATGCAGGGATTCAACGTCAAGTCAGCGACTCTAACATTCCTCCTATCAAAGAGGGTTAACCTATAAAGTCGCGGTGAGTTTTGCTGACATTTACAGCTAATTATCACCCTTTTACCCATGGATGTTGACTTACATTGACATCTGCCCTCAACCCTATTGTCGTGAGAAGTCGACATCCACCCTAAAAGAGTTAAAATGCTCAGTCCCTATATAAAACGCTTATCCTACTCAGACCTCGCAGCACAGAGGCTGCAGACATCCTTCAAATCTGGCCCATGTCCCTGCCACCCAATCTTCATTGTTACACAGGGAGCCATTGGACCCTGCTTCTGTGCCCACTACTGCCTTTCCAGGCTCCACCAAGTGAAACAACACTCCGGAACGTAACGATCACTCCCGCTCCCTGGTTGCTCAGCAGGAGTGATCCTCGCGCCCGCCTTGAGCACTGGCCACACGCTACCTCCTGCAGCACCATTCCTGTCCACCTGTTTCTCTGTAAGCACCAGCTCATTACCGCTCCTACCTTTCTCTCTTTCCTTTAACCTCTCAACCTCTTTTGTTCTTTTTTCCCCACTTCTCTTGTGCCAGCTTGTAGCGGGGCTACATAGAATTAGTGTTGTCAATGTTTGTGCTGAGTGCGTTTTGTTTCCATCGTCCCATTTGCTGTTTATCATGTGTGCGTCAGTGAATGTTGTCCCCGTAAATACAGAGGGGATGGATGATGGAGGGAGAACGCAGCCCCAAGATGGAAAACACCTGTTCACAATTAATCAAGTACAACCAATCACATCACTATATAACCAATCAGGAGGGAACAGAGAGGAGAAGGAGAAAGGCAGAGGTCACAATTCACTTACAACGAACCACCAGCACCTGCTAATTTTCCACATTGTGCTTTGGGATCCTATTTGTTATTCATTCTGCCGGACTTACATCGATTCAATCATCGCTGGAGACCCCGGGGTTGAACTACATTGTCCACCACATGCCGAGGATTCACGGTGAGGTTGCTTCATTTTTGTTTCTGGGAAATTCAAACATATCACCTACCTGTTGAACAGTCATGCGTATTCAGGACAGTTTTATACTTGGACTCAAATTCATGATCATTGGCATTTCTGTATTCATTTATCTTTATTTGTGTTTTGTGTTTGTTACAGGGACAAGGGAGGGTTTTGTTATTGTATATATATGGTGTTGTCATGTTATTGCTTTGGTGGTAGTTTATATATATATATATATATATATTTTCTATGTGTGTAATTTGTATTTTTTGTTATTTCATTTAATATAATTAATCACTTATTTTTACATGCCTGCTTTTGTGTGCCTATGTTTAATACGTCGATTGTGGGGAAAATTGTATTTGTTAGAGGTACGGCTTGATTTATAAGATTCACCTCAGTAATTTATCCAGGCCACAGGTCTTGGAGGTGTAGCTGCCGGCTGGGTAAGGGGTCGGCCGTTACAAGCTTGCTCTTATAAGGTCAATCACACATTGCAGGAAGCTGATGAAGCAATTGAGAAAGACCACACCTTCATGTGCAGGTGCATCTCGCCCCAATTACTTCCCCAAGTCCCCGTAGCTGCGTGAGTGTGCCCACAGATAACAAGCCGGCCAATAGATTATTTTATTAAAGCAGCCACTGTTTTTTGAGCCGCAGACCCGCTATACCTCACAGCAACAAACCAAAAGTGCATTTTAAGGCTGTTGCATTGTCTAGGGTGCAAGTATTGAGAGCACTTAGGTAGGTGCCACATGTTATTCATGGCTGAAGTGCATCCATTAGTGATCATAAGGCTCAACTGAATCCTATCAGCATAAGCACGCAACATGATGTTTAACCATGGATATGGGTGAACTGGCTGGAAGAGAGTGCAACAATAAAATCAAACATCACAAGCTTAATTTGGATCAAAGTAACATTCTCCATCTAAAGAGAGCCAATCTAGCTTTTAATTTGACTTTTGAGTTTGACTTTTTGTGCTTAACCTACGCAGATGACAACTGTTAAATAACAGCTGAAAGAAGTCAAGGCTGCTTGACACCAAAAGTGTCTGGCGCATCTGGAAACTGAAGCCTACGAAAGAAAACTCTTGTCTCCAAAAGCAAAACTATGATGACAACTTCCAGGCCAGCTGAGAATACACACATCAAACTGAGCCTTCCGCTAAATCGGCTGCAAAGAGAGAAAGCTAAAGCTGTGAATGACTGATAACAAACAAGCAAGGCCTACCTTGTCTTCCTCAGGAAGACAGCCAAGCCACAGATCTGCTGGGATTAGCGCTTTGTTATCACGTCAAAGACTTTGAACATGTGTGTTCTATCATGTCTCATTCAAGGAGTGCAGTACTGTTTTTGAATGATTATGCGTACAAAGACAAATTCACATTTTTTTTAAATTATTACAGTTTTTGGGGAAAAAAAATCAAACTGCCCAGTTACCACGCCAAGTGAATACCGTAAACGTGTAATTCATTTGGGGTGGCAGCTGATCAGTAACCATCAACACAAAAATAACTGGACAGCTCTTAAAAAAACAGGAATCAACTGGATCCTTTGGAGACTAAACTAAATAGATGACTCCTGACCTTTTTATTTCACACAATTATCAGATAAAGGAAGATTTTGCGAAAGAGAGTGCAGGTGTTATGGAATCTTGCAACCTGATTTATTAATAAAGTTAGATCTGTTTAGGATCTTGTCAGTGTTCTATGGGTCATAGGATTGTATTATGAATTTGTTTGAAGTTTCTGCTTTTGGCTTTGATACATTATGCATTTTGTTTTTATTGTTTTTGGTATTATTATCACCTCATCTCCATTTTGTGTATTTGTTTGTTTTATCATGGATGCCACCATTCTTTTGCATCTAAAAATAGGGAGTCTTCTACTGGCAGCACATTCTGGAGGTAAATGGACCACAACAGGGCTGCCGTCCAGAACTGAGGTTCCCATGCAGCTCTGCGGGTGTCCAGACCAGAGCTACCAAAAGAGAACTCTGCTGCCTAGTGCACTGGGGGCCCACCTTGTCTCGGAAGACAACCTCAGTCAGTCCATTCACTATCCCTGCCCACAACTAAGGTCAGGATGCTCTTCCATTCTTGTTGTTCTCCATCCTTTATTAAGGCCTCCTGCCCGGTTAAGGGGGCACCATACAACCCAGACGAAATGCTTGTTCTTCCATACCATTAGTTATTCTGACTCTCCATAGCAGACTCCTAGCTGGGAAATGACAACTGGTTATACCTTTCTTTAAGAGCAAATGACGTTTCTCTGATGCTGCCCTTAATTCGCTATGTCAGTGAATTAAAAGAGTGGATGGATGAGAACTACATATCTCTGAATACAGAAAAAGCAGAAATGTTATTTATTGGGGGTAATAGTGCTGACCACAACAACATTCTGTCACTTTTTAACTCAGTTGGAATCCCCACTACTGTAGTTTTACTGAATCAGAACAAAATTTAGGAGTTATATTTGACACTACAAGTTGTTTAAAGCACACTTTACAGAACTATACAAAATATTTTTTTTCTGTCTTAAAAAGTTGGAAAATCAAGACATTTTCTAAATACATAGAATATTGAGAAATTATTTCATTTGCATTTATTTCTTGTAGGATTGACTACTGCAATGCATTATTCACTGGCTGCTCAAATAATTCCTAATATATCTTTCAGTTAATTCAAAATGCTGCTGCAAGAATCATTACAAGAGCAGGAAAATACAAATGCATAGCTCCATTTCTCAAGTCTTTGCACTGGCTCCCAGTTAAGCTTAGGGTTGATTTCAAAATCCTCCTTTTAACATATAAAGCCTTAAATAGACTAAGTCCTGCTTACTTATCTTGACCTCTCATTACTTACAAACCTGAGCATACATTGAGATCTCAAGATGCCAGTCTGCTTAGGATTCCAAGGATAAATAAAGTAACAGTCGGAGGTCGAGCTTTCACTTACGAGGCCTTGAAGCAGTGGAATGATCTGCCTGCTTTTATACAGTAAGAGATGTACAATCAATCTCAGCTTTTAAATCCAAGCTGAAGACTCGCTACTTTAGCCTAGCATACCCTGCTTAGAGCTGCTGATTAGCTGTACATACTGCATCTCTGTTTGTTAATCAAATGTAAAAAATGTACATAATACAATATTTTAAACTGTTAATAACCCTTCTCTATTCTGTTTCAATTCTTGGTGTCTAGATGTGGCACTGTACTGCCAGGCTGCTCTCCTACAAATGAAGAAGTCATCTCAGATAAAGGAACATTAGAATCACTGGATGGAAAGATTATCTTATTAGACTGGACAACCAGCACAGATTTCATTATAGAAAACCCAGGAGGGGGTAAGGCTGCAGAGGTCTCCAGGACAGTGACCGTGTCTGACTTTGTCTTTGACTTTCTCTTTAACAATTTTCATTTCTCTCTTTTCAACTGAGCATAGTTCATCAATTAATAAATGGACATAAATTGTTAGTATCCACTTATGTTAATTTGTTTCTTTTTTCCTTTCTGTTTTTTCAACTAATCTGTATCTGTATACGTACTAATTCTGTATTTAGAAATTAGTATGCTCTGTATCTGCATTTTACCCGAGAATGTGTTCACTGCACACAGTGAAGAACCAAATAAGTTGCATTGTATTGTATTGTATCAATCAACTGGGGCAGATTTAAGAGAACTTAGGATGGGGTCTGACTGGAGCCCAACATGTAATCTATGTGTCTGTTGATTTACAAGCCACACATCCCTGACCCAGAAGAAAACCTTTGACTCCAACCCAACTCGGCCCACAGACACAGCCTTTATGCAGCCTGATTCCATTATAAACAGGAACTCAGGGGGCATTACTTATTCAGTTTTAACATGAAACATAAGAAGTGGATAACTGCATGCATATCCATATGGTAAATATTAAGAAAAGTGCTTAGAAGCAAGTTGCTCTTTTTCTTTTTTCAGATTATTTTTATTTTAAAATACCCTGTTTAATTAGATTTTTTTCACCTTTTACACTGGGTAGATTGCCAGTATCTCTTTTGATATTCACCCATATGCTATGCTTTCTTACAGATCAAAGTTTACATTTCACAGAGAATACTTTAAATATGTTTTGCTATTTCATCTTCATTTAAAATTTGTTAATTCTTTTTTCACAAATAGAGAATATTGTACAAACCAAAATAAATGTAAACTGATATAAGTTGGAGTTTAGAAGCAGCAAGTACAGCAAAAATGATGGATGGGATTGGCTGAAACCCACCAGTGAGGGAAAAATCCGCTTGGCCTTGTGGAGGTGCTCCCATGTTTTAAGTGTTTCACTTGGGCCATTTGTGATAGGACGAGTCCTGTCATCAGCTCATGAACCAATCGTGGACTGGAGTGCAAGGCCGACAGAGTGTTGCAATGCAGTAGCGTGAGCCGGCTTTAAATGCAGGGCAGTCAGACATTTTACATGAGTTATTTGTGTCATGTTTTAGTGTAGAATCAAAGCTGCTTCACTTTCTCAAGCTCCTTTGTCATCTGCTGTCCTCTTTCTCATATGGGAGTGCACATCCAGGCATGCAGTCACTTGAATATACCGCAAGTTGTTTTGCTGTGGGGAGGTGCATGTGTGCAGATGAGGATGAGAGGCGATAGGGGAGAACACATGTGTTATGAACTTGAGAGTTTCTAAACACACAATCGCGAAAATACCTTCTAGAGACAGAAATCCAATTGAGAAAATCTGGTAGTATCACAGAGGGCAACACAGAATCTTTATAAATGCAAGATTTACTTAAAAAAAACAAGGTTTGGTTAACAGGGAAGTTCCAAAGAGCTCAAAAGATACAGCAAAGAAAGGCCACAAGAAACACAAACCCAGCAAACAAAATCAAAAAAAAGGAGCACAGGTCATAAAATCCAAAAATACACAAACTAATCACAAACACGGATAATCACAGTAAAAAACTCACCAACTCCCAAGTGCATTCAAATGAACTGCAACAGACTGTGAGTTCCTCCCACTCCTATAAGCCTGAGGACAGTACTTTGCCGTGTTGGGCAGGTGGGACCACCCACAAAACACAAGGAACATGATAAAAGATGGATAAACAGAAAGAAGCTAAGTAATCAGCAATGCACACATAAACAATGAGCAAAATATACAAAAAAACATGGCATTTGAACCCCAGCCAAGGGAGGAACTCTGACTGAAATGTAAGAACATGGATAGCAGGCAGAACCACTCATGCTTGTGGATTGCTTATTGTTTGTTGTTTTTTCAATACAATTATCATGGGAATCCCCTGGGTGCATGTATTGAAAAGAATTTGAAAAGAGCCATTACAGCATTAGCTTGCCTCTGGAAAGCCTACTTCTAGAATTTGGGATCAGGCTGATTTTGTTTTTACACCTCATTTCTAGCACTGAAGCCTACTTTTGGAGCAATGCCTGGGATCTGAGTTTACTGAGTCGAGAAGAAACACAACAGTGAGACTGGTTCTTAGTGGTTGTGGAAAAACATTGTTCACTCGAGTCATAGATGATCCAATTATCTTACCCCTCCTCTTGTGTTAGCTTTCTGTTATCATCTCTTATGTTAACGGGTCGGTTTTGACCCATGTATTAAATCAGCTATAAAATACACTGAAAACAATAAGCTATCATCCAATTTGTTTCGCATCTCTTGGTTACCTTGTTAGGCTTCCTTAGCCATGAAAATGTTGGTTTTAATACTTTTGGTGTGGGCCTCTGGGCCTTTTTTTGTCAGTATACCTCTTGATTTCAATTTAAAAAAATGGTAAAATGAACCTCAAGAGAATCATATTAAAAAATAAAAGGTTGTTGTGTTACCTGACTAATACTGAGGGGTATAGAACACATCTCTTAAATAAATTTCTTTTATTTATTTTTTCATTTTAATATTAATAACTAAAGTGACATCTATGGTGTTACGGGTCAATTTCGACCCATAGATATTTACATCAAGAAAAGGCAAAAAAATATTTTTTTAACAATAGAACTTTAATATAAACTGAAAAAAATGAAAAGCAGAACAGGTCATGACACAAAATATATATTTGCATGGTCAAATAAACAAAAACCAATCAAGAAAATCAAACAAATAGAAATCAATTACAAGTTCCAAAACGAATACAAAGCTAAATCAGAGTAAAAACCTCTGTGTGCAAGAACATGTTTGTGTATGTGTGTGTTTAGAGGCATGTGTGGCAAAAAATGACACTTTTTGTGTGTTCTTTGCAGAGATATTTCTTGCAGTTGAAACACAATACATTTGTCTTTCTGTCCTTACTGCTTGGGCAGACCTGACACCTCTTTCTGAGGACTCTTGATATCATTTGAAATGTCTGAAGGAAAATATTTCTGCCTGTTGATGCGTCCCATAGACTATCAGTGGCCTCATTGCAGGATCTGTACACTCCAGCAAGAAGAAGAACACCAATGAAAGCATCCAGGTATTCCTCATCAATGTCTTTCCACATGTCGCCATGGACTTTTTTTCCTTCAAGGTTCGTCATAGTAATGATGATTCTTTTTAGTGACAATGGCATAAATAGCTCAAAACATGTCTTGATGTCACTGACTCTGGTCAGAGCAAACCTTGTGATTCCAGGGGTCATTTTGATGACATTTGCAGCAGCTGCCCTGCCATGAACATCATGAGGTACTGAGCTCCAAAAGATCTTACCATTTTTGGACTTGAATCTTTCAGCAGGAGCAGCTTCAGCACCAGTGACCTCCTCATCCGACTCATTAGATGTATCTGTGTCTTCTGGATGATACCCCACATTGTCTTCCTCCTCAGAAACCTGCTTATCTGAATCTCTATGCTGCTCTGTGTCCTCTCCTTCATTTTCACCAAAAATATGATCCAGAACTTAGCTCACTGTAAATCTTCTTCTCATTTTTGCATGCTGCAAATTGTAAATGTGCACTCTGCAAGTCAAATGGCCACTCAAATGAGTGAATTCACCTCCCATGTCTGCACATGCCCGTCTTTGTTTGTTTTGTTTTTGTGCAGGTATATTGGAAAGCCACGCAAAATGAGAAAGCTCACATGATTAGGAGAGGAGCTGGTTGTCAGTGTGTCAGCTGACAGTGCACTTAGAATTTCAGTTTTGGCTCTAATTATTGTTTTATCATCGTATTATCATAACTGGGTCGAAACCGACCCTAACAACACAAAGGTCATAATTTCAACCAGAGCATTTTATAATTTAGTAAAAATATATATTTTTTGCTTTATTTTGTTGAAATAGAGGTTCCTGACAAAGTCAAAAAGCCTTGATGCAATAAACAAATTTATGTGATTCTTGTGATGCATTTAAAATTTAAAACGGGTCGGTGCAGACCCTAACACAAGAGGATACAGTATATAAATATCTATGCATGGAAGTCTGTCTGTCTGTCTGGCCCGGTAGTGCGAGGCGGCCTGGAAGTGCAAGGTTACAGCATGAAGCTCAAAGAGCCAGCAAGGCAGCCCCAAGTTCACAAGTCGGAAGAAGAAAGAAATACGAGGCTACAGCTTGCAGCTGAAAGAAAGCGACTCCGTCCCAAAGTGAAACCGCAGAGGAAAGACAAACGAGAGAGAAACTTGCTTAGCCACTAATAGATAAGGGGAGCGAGCACATCTGCAAAATAAAACCACCGTTTTTTTCTGACGATTTCAATAGTTTCTAGGAGCCCAGGCTTTTTGCAGCATGCTACAAAGCTAGTCTGAAATATTTAGTACTGGGATTTGTACAAAAAATATCAGATTAGATATGGGAAAGCTAAGGAGGACATAGAAACCTACAAAGAAGTGCGATCTGAGAAAAGATTTGCTCTCAGCCCAAACCCCATGAGCACCAGTGATTCAAGCACACTTGTTCGCAATGAGTCTGGAAAAATGGAAAGTAAAACATCAGAGTCAGTTCATTCTGAGAATGGAATGTGAATGGATGAGCAGCGTTAATGGAGCAGAAGAAGTTTTTCCATGGGTTTGCATCTGTCAGTGCGTGCATTTGCAGTATGACGACAGAACTACTACCTGATTCCATTTAATAGCTTTAACGCACATCCACACCATATGCCCCCACTTTCAAGCTCAAAGTCATTTTTGCAAAGAAGAGCAGGACTTCAATTCCGCAAGGCTTGTTTACAAAATGTGACTTCTGGCCTTCTTGATGTTTTTCCTGACAGTTAATCCTTTTTAAAGCCACTATCCGGTTTCCATTACTGAAAACATTTAGCCAGTTCAGATGTATGAAACAGATGTTACCAGCTCCAGTGAAGGGATTGAAATACTGCGATCTTTCTGCTATGTTTTAATTCTGCAATCGGGAAATTTTATGTGTGAGTGTTATACAAATATCGGAGTGACATATAGTAATAAAAATTACGGGCTCCCAACAATTTATAACTGAAGGATGGAAAGTAGTCTCAAGCGTGATGAACAGTGCCATGTTCTCCAGAACCTGAAAATGACCAACTAGAAATAGAGACACAGTGAGAGTCCCATGAGCAGCCTGAGAGAAATTTCAATCCAGAAGGACAGATTGGTCACCATGAGCAATAAGCACAGGACAAGTGATGTCAGTCGCAGAAATGGAAGTGTTTAACTGTTACAATGTCCAAGGTGAACACAACTGTAGATTTAATGCTTCTGGTTTGGTAGGAGGGAGTGACGAGTCTTAATTATAAAAAACAGACATGATTGGAAAATGGAATCATGAGTGTGCTCACGACATCAACCGTCTTACTGTATATGTGCATTACATTTACTGGGGGGCAGAAACATCCACTACAGGGTTTGGGTGGCAGATCCAGAGGCATTGTGTGAATTGACAGAAATGAGAAAAGTAAAGTATGGCTGCCGTTCCACTGAGCCTCTAGCACTAAGCCTGCTATTCATTTAATATTAGAATCTTGAGCTAAGCAGGTTCCATACCAGGAAGTGATTGTGACCAGTGAGGATGAACTGCACTGTGCACCTGTAGAAGCACATGAGTAACAGATGGAGAAATGCAAGCTGTCCTCAGACACCTAAAGGCCTTTTCACACTAATGGTCTGTTTGCTTTTTGACCAATCAGGAGATGACTACTTACTTTTTTTCAATTTCCTGTTAGTTCGCTTGTGTTGCACAAAGCAAATGTTCATGCGAATCTGAAGTAACAATAAACACCTTGTGGGCACTTCATAGACTTCATTCATCACCATGAAGATGTGACGAGAGCCACGCTTATGCACCAGCCCATTTGCAATGATTATGTGGTTTGTTTATCAAGCAGAGTAGTGTGAGCAGAATGCCTTTTATATATGATGACTAGAAGAGAACATGAAAATGCGATACTTCGAATACTACACAAAGAACAAATTTCAGTCTAGGAGACTCTCTGGCAAGTAGTACTGAATGTGCTTCAATTTCATTTAGACAGTAGACGTATCCGGTGAGTTTAATTTCACCGTATGATGCTGTGTCCTTACTCTCCAATTGTCTGTTTAGGTTATCCCAAACGACATGCCTGCTGTCTTCAGGCCTATAAATATTTGATAATAATATCCACTTGGGAAGGTTTGCTTCCCATTTACTATAAACTCTCAAAGTTATTATGCCTCTGTGTCCACATCTTGCCCAAAGTGTAATTGCAGTAAGGGGGCGCATCACTCTTGCAGTGTAAGATTAGGCGATTTGATTGTCAGTTGCATTTGTTTCTCACCAACGCTGTATCTACACCTTTTTTCCTACATGGTCAACTGCTATCCAATCGTGACTCTGAATCAGGCGCTATGATTGAGCTGATTGACTGGTACTTGTGTGAGTTGTTTTATGCAAACTTGTATACATGTGTAAGTTTATTTTTATGCTGAGGCTGCCTAATTACGATTAGAAATGCTTCCCATATTTCCTGCAGTTAGATCAGTCCTGTGTCAGATCACATTCAGACCTCACATGGAGCACTCCTGGGTTCACTTGGTACCACACCAAGACCATTGTTTCCAAAGGGTCCTGGACAATTGTTTTGGTCCACACCAGAGGGTGATAGGCATGTTCACACCTACTTAAACAGACCAGACTGCGGTGGCATCTGTGCCAGAATTTAATAAAAATGCTCCAAACAAACTGGGTGTGAAAACATCTTTAGAAAGTAGAGGTACGACTCAGTCTGCAGCTAAACCTCTACTCTGTAAGCCTTCTCACCATTCTTGGGAATTTACCAACATCTCACTGCTTTGGGATGTGAAGTATCTATGGCTCTCCTTTAGTGCACAGCAGACACAAATATTAGGCTGTGACCTTGATGTTTTCTCCTGTTTAAAATAATACTTTCTCTGTGATGTCAAACATCTGAATTACTTTGGTATTTCTGTCTCAAGCTCTTCACATTCAGCATAGTCTCGTTTCCCAGTGTGCTCCAGGCTTTACATGGCAGACGACATTATTGATTGGTGTGTAGGACTTGAACCTGTGCTTGTGGTATGTTTTGTCTATCTTAGCATTTCTAAAGTATTTTAGGGTTTATTGGTTATTTTAAAAATGCACAAAAATATTTTATTGAAATCGTATCTCCAGAAAAACGTACATCTCATCTCTGACACATATGATAGTTTAATTCCAATAAATTCCATCTATAACAAGTTCGATGATGCAAGCACGAGATGATGCTCATTTATTTTATTAAAAGGACAGATAACGGATTGTAGTTTATTAAATATTTTTATAACAGTGAGTCATATTCAGAAATAACATTGATAATAGAATGTAAATGTATATATTATCAGAGTTCATTAAATACATGCTTTTTAAGAGCACTTTACAATATAATACCGTTAAAATTGTAGCCCAAGTGATGTGACTTTTCCATTTAGAATGTTTTACTCCTTTTCGGAAGTGTTCTTCTAAATTATTATTAAAGTATTTTGTCTTTTTGGAATGCTGAATTCAGTTCTAATGTAGTTGTCTGCTTCACTTTCATTTGAATGTTAGAATTTATTTGCGCCTTTTCCAACTCCATTTTGTATTTTATGGGTGCTGCCATTATGTGATGTCTGTTGCTATAGTATCGCTATGGTAATAGGGTTGGAGGTCATGACGTATGATGCCAGCAGGCTGTCAGTATAAAGGTTGTGTGGTTTACTTTCCCTTTATACACCACACTGCTTTATTGTATTATCGTTCCTGGTATTCAGTCCTATCCCAATGTAATTTTAACTACAATTTAGAGTTTTATTTTGGTTTGAGAAAAGATTGGTTTATTTTCCCAGTTTCCTGACGTTTTATTGTCTGGTCCTCAAATAGACTATTTCTGCTAGTGTTAGCAGAACACCAAAAAGGCTTGAGGTGGCTGAAATAACTTGCAAAGACAGCAGATTCTAATTAAAGTGAGGTAAAAATTACAATTGAGGCATTATTAGTTATGGAAGTTATATAGCTTATTATGTTTCATATTGCTTAAACACAGATTTTTTGAAAGAAGTACCCAGTGGAGAGTTAGTATCTGCTGTATTCTGAAGTCTGAAAATGCACATGCAAGCAATCGAGCCACTTGATCGATGCCACTCTGCCAGCATTTCAGTAACTCGTATTTGGGGATTTGTTTTGCAATTATAAGCAGCTATCAGAGGAAAAAGAGGAAAATATACAAATTGAAATGATCTCTGTCAAGGTAAATTCAAAAGAGTGATATAATCAGTAACTGAGGTTGCACAGAAGGTTTTGCTGTTTTAAGGCAATTTCTATTCAAGATAAGACACTGAACTTTTCTGACAAATTTCCTTGAAACAATAAGTGGACCAAATGGTTCACTGGTAGCCAGGACAGATGGACAAACAGACAGACATGGTAACAACATTAGTAGGAGTAGTTTTGTCATGCATGCAGAGTACTGTAAAATTCTAATATGCAACACATCACCACCCTGTACTCCCATGATCACAGCTGGCCAGTCCATTAAATGATATTGGCAGCTGCTTAAGGCGCTGTCATCTGAGGGGCACCATTTTTGAAAGCTAAGGGGAACTCACTCTGGACACTGAGGGGGAAAAAGTCATCAAAAGTCTATAAAACCGACTACCCACCATGGCCATGATTAACAAGAATGTACAAAAATAAATAACCTCAGTAGGTGCTCTTGCACAATTTTGCTACACTAAAACTGACTATTTGGGAAATTTCACACAGTCTTTTACAGTGTACAGCCCAATACTGAAAAATGATTTATTCTTTGCCTCATTTTTACTTGTCACTATTCTTTTTATCTGTCTCCCATTTTTCCAAGATAAATTTATTAATGAATCTGTGGTCACAAATGTCGCTTACCTCTTGAGAAGCTGAAGACATATAAGGCAGTCAGACACCCTCTTATACCAATCTAATTTTTTTGATTGTCGCGCCCTTCGTTGACTGATTTATAAAAATTCCTTTGCTGTTTCAAGTGATCATTAATTTTGTCAGCAGAAATTTAGAGCTGTACAGTGTCCTTGATGTCACCGCTGTCCTTAGCAACTAATGGAAACAATGGAGGTTTTCTTGCTGTAGCCAAGTCTATGCCTGTCACTTCTTTATGGCAAGTAATGTGTCTTTATGACAAAGCTAAAGTTTATACATTTGGTTTAGTACCTGCAGGTAAGAAGTTTCCCATATTCTCTCTTATACCAGAGCAAATACACATCCATGATACTTTACAAAAACTATAAAGGTCCAGCTCTTTATCTGAACTTCACAACTTCTGTCCTTTAATACACTTAATTAGTTGCCCAAATATATACCATGTCCTCTGAGTTAGAAATGAGAATGTTTGCCCATAAAAAAGAACAAAATGAAACTTGTACCATACAATAATCATAAACTGAAACCTGCAGACAACAGGATGTCATTCAACTGAGTGAGCTTTTGAAGTAAGTCAGAACATGAGGACTTCATTTGGAATTAACAATTTCTATTAACATTCAGATATTAAAGCAGAAAGATATTGTGGGAGATCAGCCTCGATACAGACAGACAAAGGGACAGCCAATGTCCAAAACACACACTTTTATTATTTTCCGCTCTGTACACACAGCACAGTGCACCAATCACTTACAGTCCTTTCTATAATTCTCTTTTCCGATCACCTCCACTCCTCTCTCACAAGCTCCCTCCTCTTCCACCCGACTCTTGCTCTATGAATGAAGTGAGGTGGCTCCTTTTATGGCACACCTGGATGTGCTCCAGGTGTTCCCTGATGATCCTCCGGCAGCTGTGGCGGAAGTGCTGCCCTTGCACCTGGAAACACTCTGGGCGTATCTGGTTCCTGTTCCGGTGGCACATCCTGGTGTGGCGGAAGTGCTGCAGTCCATGGCTCGGGAAACCATCCAGGCACCCCCTGGCAGTGGCCACGGACCCCCACAGGGTTGAGCTTCCTTTGATCCTTTCCTCTAGTGCCCCAGGGAAGATATGGCCCCTCTCCCGGTCCTTCCCTTCTCGACACGTACCAGTGGGTCAAGGTCCCTGGTCGTCTTCCACATTATTGTGAGCTGGAGGACACAGACGCCCCTGGGAAAACCCCTGAAACAGTTGACAGTTTACCTTCACATTGTTCCTTACCCACCTTACCTTACTTGCGCTATAACGTGTGATAAACCTCTCACGCGGTACTCCGCTTACTTAAAAGCCTTGTACAGCGCCTGTCAGATTTGGAATTGATTGTTTTGCTTTTCTTTCTCTCTCTCTCTCTGACATTCTCTGCTCCTGACGGAACTGTCATCTCTGTCTTGTCACGGAGCATGTTTAAACTTTTGAAAAGAGAGAAATGTTCGTTTGCAGTTTTTGAATAAAGTTCATGTCTCCACAAGCTCATGTGTTTCTGTGCAAATCTGTGACCCAAGCGTGACACTATGTATACATTTTGGATTAACACATATTACCAGACAGTGTTTTTTCCAGGAGGACAATGCCAGAGCCCATTCTGCTTGGGTGACAAGTGTACAGGCTGCACAAACAGAAAGTGCGGGTACTCGACTGGCCTGTCTGCACCTCTGACCCCCCATTGAGAATGTGCTGCACATTACGAAGTGCAACATACGGCAACGAAGAACCCATACAACGCTGTAGATCTGGTTCTTACATACAAAGGACGGTGTATCTGCCCAAAACATTAACATTTATATGTTACTTACATAAAAGCCAGATCTAATGTTATTTACCTATTTACCACGTAAAGTCACGAGTGCAGAGCTTCCCATGTACATATACAAAGTACAGCGATGGCAAAAGTACATTCTTGATCCGATGTAGAATCGTCATCATGATTTGAGCTTACCTCTGTTATAGCGCGTCTATGTGAAAACAGCAGTGCCAAATGCTTGGGGGGTTTGGGGGGGGGGGCATGGAGAGTTGGGATTGTAAATGTAGGTGAGAGAATAACAAAGCTAACCTTTACAAGTATCATAAATTACATCGGCTGTTACAGACTGGAATCAAATGTAAGTTTTTATTCTAAAATAGTAAGAATACGAGTAGCTCAGTTCTCAAAACGGATTGAACCTGTGAAGCTTTGATTACCAGTCAATGGCTGATATCATTGCACCATGAAGCTGTGATAATGAACACATGTCAATGTCGCAGGTAAATGCGGGTTGTTTTTTTTCTGCAGTTATATTTTTGAATAAAAGTGCATTTGTTCTGTTATATTTGTACCTTTTGTGAAAGTGTTTCTTTGATATTTGGAATTCAGGCTTCATACATTATATAGTTTATGCCTACATTTTGTCATTTACTACTAGAATATAAAAAACATTTTTGTTTTAAAAATGTGTTTACACAGATTACTGTAGAAACGGAACACACATGAAATGTGTGTGTTCCAAATAACGATCTATTATTTCCACTCTAAAACTCCACTTCACTCCCAGATAATCAATCAAGGCATGAGCTGGGAGAAGTTCGTGCAAGTTCTAAATTGGTGGGGGGATGGAATAGCAGGCTACTTGCAGCTTGTCTCTATCGGCACATTTAGAAGACAAAAGACGCGGGAGGAGAGGTGTGAATGGATTTAAAAAATGATTTAGGGTGGGATGGATCTACGAGTTTTTTTGTAGGCTCTGGTAATTCTAGTGTTATTAATAATTGATTGACTTTTTTGCAGTGGGTTGCCAGTTATCAGGTTTGACATGAGTGCACACTTTCAAAAAACAATTAAATCCTCAAGGAAAACATCAAATAATGTGCTTTTGTAGTGTTTTCTACAACAGTACAGAGTGAAGCAAAAATACAAATCACTCCTTCTTGTTTTAATTAGCATTTTCCATACTGTCCCCACTTTTTTGAAATTGGGGTTGTATTTTCTTTTTTTTTCTTTTTCTTTGGTGAAGTGGTTTCCAATAATATGAAAAAAATAAATGATTGTCTTTATATCACATGTTGATGTTGACTTTAATTTAATATCGAGCTCTGGTCTTGTGTGATTTATACTTAATAGTTCAAGGCCGGAATTACATTTTTTTTAATATACTGTAGAATTAAAGTAAAGCAAAACAGCCCACATTTTTGTTTGATTGTTCATATTTACTTTTGAAAACAGCCATTCATCTTTTTACTGTTTCCTGTGGTTCCAGGTTAAAAATGTAACATTGCTTAACTACTCAGAATGTAAGTTAAAGCAAACTAATTAGGATATTTATTTCTCATAATTTGAACACATCATGTTTACTATTTTAAATAATGTTTTATTAGGCCAAGTCACTTACAACCTTGTAAAATGTCTTTTAAACCATAACAGATAACCATTTTAAAAGAATTCTCCTCTGAAAAATTATATTTTTATGTTACTTACTCCATGTAGTTTTTAATGTCATTTTAATGTCATGTTTTCATGCAGAATGGAGGTAAAAAAAAAGCTTCTGATAAAATAAGGGTCTGTGGTGTCCAACACTGAACAACTGCAATATCAAAGCAACAGCAACAACAACATTTATTTATATAGCACATTTTCATACAAAAATGTAGCTCATAGTGCTTTACATAATGAAAAATAGAAAAATAAAAGACAGTAAGAAAATAAAATAAGTCAACATTAATTAACATAGAATAAGAGTAAGGTCCGATGACCAGGGAGGACAGAAAAAAAAACAAACTCCAGATGGCTGGAGAAAAAAATAAAATCTGCAAGGATTCCAGACCATTAAACCACCCAGTCCCCTCTGGGCATTCTACCTAACATAAATGAAACAGTCCTCTTTTTATTTTGGGTTCTCACGGAAGGACTTGATGATGATCGTCATGTAGACTTCTGGCTTTTAGTCCATCAATGTTAGAGCATCATGATGCTTTGAGTAGGTGGTGGTGGCAGCAAAAATAAACAGAAGAGAGAGTAGGGGGTCAGTACGGATTTTAGAGTCACCATGAATAGTTATTAAGATGAATTGAACATGCAGAGTATCAGGATTAAGTTAAAGTGAAGTTATAAAAAGGCCATGTTAAAGTAATGTGTTTTCAGCAGTGTTTTAAAGTGCTCCACCGTATTGGCCTGGCGATTTCCTATTGGCAGGCTATTCCAGATTTTAGGTGCATAACAGCAGAAGGCCGCCTCACCACTTCTTTTAAGTTTAGCTTTTGGAATTCTAAGGAGACACTCATTTGAAGATCTAAGGTTACGATTTGGAATATAAGGTATCAGACATTCCGATATATAAGATGGGGCGAGATTATTTAAGGCTTAATAAACCATAAGCAGAATTTTAAAGTCAATCCTGAATGACACAGGCAACCAGTGTAGTGACATCAAAACTGGAGAAATGATTTTCTTTTCCTAGTTAGGATTCTAGCAGCTGCATTCTGCACTAGTTGCAAACGATTTATGTCTTATTTGGGTAGTCCTGAGAGAAGTGCGTTACAGTAATCTAGTCGACTGAAAACAAAAGCGTGAATTAATTTCTCAGCATCTTTCAATGATATAAGAGGTCTAACTTTAGCTATGTTTCTTAAGTGAAAAATGCTGTCCTAGTGATCTGATTAATATGCGATTTAAAATTCAGGTTACAGTCAACAGTTACCCCTAAGTTTTTTACTTCCGTCTTGACTTTTAATCCTAATGCATCAAGTTTATTTCTGATAACCTCATTGAATCCATTATTGCCAATCACTAAAATTTCAGTTTTCTCTTTATTTAGCTTGAGAAAATTACTATTCATCCATTCAGAAATACAAATAAGACATTGTGTTAGTGAATTGAGAGATTCAGAGTCATCAGGTGCTATTGATAAGTACAGCTGTGTGTCATCAGCATAGCTGTGGTAGCTCACGTTGTGCCCTGAGATAATCTGACCTAACGGAAGCATGTAGATTGAGAAGAGCAGCGGACCCAGGATAGAGCCTTGTGGAACACCATATAGAATATCATGTGTCTTTGAGTTGTAATTACCACAACTAACAAAGAATTTTCTCCCTGTCAGGTAGGATTCAAACCAATTTAAGACACTGCCAGAGAGGCCCACCCATTGACTAAGGCGATTTCTAAGAATATTATGATCAATGGTGTCAAATGCAGCACTCAGATCTAAGAGGATGAGAACAGATAAATGGCCTCTGTCTGCATTTACCCGCAAGTCATTTACTACTTTAACGAGTGCAGTTTCTGTGCTGTGATTTGTTCTAAAACCTGACTGAAATTTATCAAGAATAGCATGTTTATTGAGGTGGTCATTTAACTGCATAATGACTGCCTTCTCTAGAATTTTACTTACTTTACTTTTACTTACTCAAGAAGGGCAGGTTAGAGATGGGTCTAAAATTTTCAAGAGCAGAGGGGTCAAGATTATTTTTCTTGAGTAGGGGTTTAACTACAGTGATCTTAAGACTGTCTGGGAAGACCCCCTTATTTAATGACAAATTTACTATGTCAGGAATATTATCAATTAGCACACCTGATACTTCTTTGAAAAACCTTGTTGGTATTGGGTCAAGGACGCAGGTGGAGGGTTTCAGTTGAGAGATTATTCTATGTAAATCAGGTAAATCTATCCTGGTGAAAGAATTTAATTTGTTTATAATGGAGTACTGGGGCTTAGGAGGATCCGCAGTGTTGGGGGGATGTACTATATTGTTTCTAATATCATTAATTTTTTGATTGAAAAATACATCAATAGCCTCACAGGTTTCGCTGGAAGTATTTTGGAGACATTCCTTTGTGTTACCTGGGTTTAGCAGACGATCAATTGTAGAAAATAAGACTCTGGGATTACTAGCATTGTTATTTATAATCTTAGAGAAATAGCAGTGCCTCTCAAGACGGACTGTGTTATTGTATTCTGTTATTTTAACCTTCAATATTTCATAGTGGATAATCAGTTTAGTTTTCCTCCATTTACGCTCAGCTCTCCGGAATGTTCTTTTTAAATCAGACACTCTTTGGGTCTTCCATGGTATAACAATGCTAGAAGATTTTTTAACTGTCTTTTCAGGTGCAACTATGTCAACAGCAGCTCTCACTTTAGAATTAAAATTTTCCACCTTACTATTTACATTATCCTCGCTATTATAGTTGGCACTATAAACGGACTGATTGCTTAGAATGTTTGTAAGTTTTAAAGCTTCTAATGAGTCAAAGAAGCGTTTTTTTAACAATATGCTTCTCATGCATGTTTTCTATCATTATTTCTATATTAAATAGTAGAAGAAATGGTCTGATAGACCAATATCAATGACCTGCTTTATATCAACTTTTAGTCCTTTAGTAATCACTAAGTCTAACGTATGACCTGCTTTATGTATAGGCTGATTAGCGAGCTGTCTCAAATCAAAAGAGTCCAGAAGGTTCATGAATTCCTTTACTTTTAGGTGACACTGATTATCGATATGAAAGTTAAAGTCACCAACTATTAAAAGTCAAAAGTCATAGTTCGTAATTAAAATTGACATTTAGTCTGAGATTTCCTTAAAGAAAGATGTGTTAAATTTAGGAGGTCTACACACGGATAATACTAGAAAGTGAGAATCTCCATGAATAACAATGGCGAGATACTCAAAGGACTTGAAATTACCAAAACTGACATCTTTACATTTTAACTGGCAGGAATAGATGTTTGCCAAGCCGCCCCCCCTTTTCCCCTGGCGATCCGCAAGAGTAAAACTGTAATCCGGAGGCGCAGATTCGATTAAAACAGCCACGCCGTCTGAGCTAAGCCACGTTTCACTTAGTGCAATAAAATCAATTTTTCTATCACTAATAATATCGTTGATAAAAAATGTCTTGTTAGTTAAAGCTCTAACATTAAATAGTGCCATATTTAATGTTTCGGAGGAGCAGAGCTGAATTCTATGCGCATTATTGATATTTGGAACAGAAACTAGGTTATTTTTGTTAGTGCCGCTCTGTGTGTATTTTTTATATAATCTATAATCTGTTGTTATGGTTTTAGTGCATTGTTCATATCAAGTAGTAATTACAATTAAATTATTGTTGTTTATGTCGCAGTGCCTAGATTTTTTACGTGCATTAAGATTGGTTATTAGAGTATTAATGTTGTGCACTTTTACGGAAGACTTTGTTAAGTCATTATCATGTCCTAGCAAAGCAGTAGCATTACAAAAGGGGTTTAAAGTAGAAATAGACAGTCAAGATGGATGAATTGCCTTAGCGATGTTTTCGGAGAGGACCCGGGCACCGAATCTATTCGGATGCAGGCCATCCCGCTTGAAGAAACGTGGCCTTTTCCAAAAGAGGTCCCAATTGTCGATGAACCTGATGTCTTGATTCTTGCGGAGTCCTTTCAGCCAGTTGTTTAATCCCAGCAGACAACTGTAGTATTCATTTGATCGTCTGACAAGAGGTAGTGGACCCGAAATTAAGATTTTTGCTGATGGGGCCTCTCCTTCATCTTTAATTAGTGCTGCGAAGTCAGCATTGAGAATCTCCAACCACACTGTTCTTTATCATATTTGTTTTCCTCTGAGACAAAGAAAATTACAATGCCAACATCTTACATAGTCTTGGCTGCAAGATTGGGAAGTACAGCATTTATAATCTTCCTGGTTGAAATGGGGCAACAGACAATAATTAGGTGGCACAATAACTGAGTCATAGTGGTGTTAACTATAAGTGGTTGTTGTTTGCTAAACACACCCACATAAGGGTAATGAAGATAAAGGAAATGACTCAATGGAAATGCTCTGAAAGGAGTAAGAAAAAATGTACGCAATGTAATTTGTTAAATTATATCTCAATTGCAACTTTTTGTATCATTTTCTGACACCACTTTGTTTTTTGTGGGCACAATGGCATGTTGTGCCATCTCAAAGAGTCAGCTAATAGAATAGTATCGACCAGAAGATACTATAGATGCCGTCAAAGGCGAGGTAAAGATAAGAACCAAAAACTTTTTATCCTATATTTCCTCTAAACACTAACCAGAAATCTTAGTCAAAAGTCAAAGCAGAAACAAAATATCCAGAATTTTCCTTTGAAAAAGCACACACTAACGTAAAATACTGGCTTTGTTCTTATCCTCCAACTCAGTTAACCAACAAGAGGACGGCCCTGTCCTCATATCATTGCATAGGTGATGTCACACAGCACACACTCCCAGTCGATCCTGGGTAACAACAATAGTAGCCATAAACAAATTAAAATGGCATCATAGTGAAACATTAACCATTTTTAATGTTCTAAAGCACACCTTAGATGACTGTATAAATAAAGAAACTAGTTCCTGATGACCCAGAACCCACAACAGGAGAAACTCAGACTCAAGAGACAAAAAATTTAAATTAATAATAATGCTGTCATTTTGTGGTGCCACCTTGTTGCTAAGGAAAATGGAACAGGAGCATGTGGCGTGTGACATCACCATCACAATGGTATAAAGGTCAGCACAAATTACAGAGATATCCTTTGAGTATTAAATTGTGGTGCCTTAAAAATGTCCCTCCTTTCCAAAGTATAACAGATCAGATGCGAAGGACAGGTGTAATCGTTGCCAAAGATGTGTACCAATTGTCACACTTTCAGAACAACAACAGTGATGCTGAGACTCGAACTCCAAGAATGGAAAAATGGTTAGTGGAAATTGTTTCTGGAACGAATAGAAAAGAGGAATTAATTAAAACATATAACTGTGACAACACAGAAATGATCTCAGTCACCATATTGCATACTTTACATTGACCATTTTTCCTGGTGGAGTCTGCTGCACTCCTGTGCATGTTTTGTTGCAGTAAAGCCTCCTCTTTCAGTTTTTCATTAACGACGGTCTTTTTCGTGAATTGATTCTGAGACTTAGCGGCTGCAGTGTCTCTTAAAAGACAATGGCACCCTTTGGGTATGCGACCATGGAAGGGCACAGCCTCACCCAGCTCTAGCGGTGAATGAATCGAGCGATTTCTTACTCTGAGAATGTACACCACATGGTTGTCTGCAGACAGGGCTTTAAGTGTGTCTGTAAATGTTGCAATCCTGGACAGTCCAGCTTCTGTTTGGCATCTGTTTGGCTTATTTAAAACGAATTTCCTTCCTTGAGGAAAAGAAATGGATCCATGTGTCATGACAGTAAAGGAAAGAAAGAATGTTTCCTTTTTTGTACAATTAGGACATGTACTGTAGGAAGGCCATTTTCATCGTTGACATCTTCCTCTTTCACAAGTTAGTGCTGCATTGCCAAGACCATAGCATTAACATTCCTTTGCAATGAGTTGAGGGTTATATCTGGTGTGCCTGAACTCCACTGTCCTCAATGTTTATATCATCTAAAACTAATGATAAATTTTTCAGCCGCCTTTGAAAAATGATTTAACTCCTTCTTGTTAATTTATAATATGAAGTTTGACTGCTTTGTAAAGCACGTAATGATTGTAGAACACATTAATAAACTGTGATGTGAACAAAAAACAAAATAAGGCAATGACCAACATTTATAAATTTCCATATTGCATCACCCCAGAGAACACTTCTGAAGGCCATGGTCCTGAGCCAGTGGAGTGCAGACGTGACGATTCATCTGGGAATTCCTTGCAAGACTTTAACCGATTTTGGAATCTGCACGGATGATCAATAGAGACACACGTCATTTTGCCTGAAGGAGAGAGTAAAAGTGCAGTAAAATAAGTGAAGAAACTCCGGGAAGTTAAGGTATGTACCGCACATCGCATTCTCCTCTTGGCTGGATTCACCTTTTGTGTTCTCCTTCTGTCGTTGTAATCGTCTTCCTCGAGAGTCTGTGAAAACTGCAGCTGGCGACCCTCCAGTTCCCATCCGTGACCCTGTCAGCTTCAGGCTGCATGAAAGTTTTCAGAACTCCTAAAAAAGAGCAATATAATATTACCGAGTTACAGCGCAATCCAGGGATGGAATATAACTTAAATAACTTTATAAGTGGATAAAAGCATTTTTGGGATCTGTCTGTGGTCTAAACTTAGCGGATCCGGTTGGTTTGCAGGCAGCCCCATTAGTTGACGTGAAAAAGCTGAAAATCTGGCATTTTTTTATTTTCTCAGCACACCACATTACAATAATCCTATGCCGTGAATCTCCTAGGTGTAGAAATTAAACATAAAGTCATTTTCTAGGCAAAAAACTAATTCACTAAGTAGTCAGGGTCAGTTTTATGAAATACGAGTGCCAAGAACTGTAAGAATAGCACTAAATCACAAGACATAAACACACTTATGTTTGCATTTAGAAAGAAAGGCTGCTCAGTCAATGGTTTATGTCTTAGAGTGTAGTAGCTGTGATATGACGCTTGCCAGCTGCTTGCATGTTTCTGTTGTGTCCATCCATTTTTTGAACCCATTTAAGGAAGCTGGAGCCTGTCCTGTGAACACTGGGCCTGATCTCAAATGGGCAGACGTGGAAGCAACAGCTAATCTGATGTTCATTCACATCTTTGTGGAGGTGGGCTGAACGTGTAGTTCCCAGAAGAAACAAACTAATATGGACACAGGGACAAAGCGTAAACTCCATACAGACGCAAAGGCCTAAAGCTCGAGAAGTGAGGCAGCAGGTTACCGCTTGTGCTGCCCTTCGCATATTTGAAGAAGGAAATGACAGTGCTTTTCTTGACATTTGTTTAATGTTGTGGGGTGCTACAGCCTGTTAGTAATTTATTAGCGCTATGTATTTTTTTAACTTGCATACTGCTTAGAGAAAACTAGCTGAAGTAGCTGGAGCTGCCTGTATATATCTGTATAAAGACCTAAGCTAAGAAAGCAAATGTAACAGTGAAAATGATAAATAAAACCCATGAAGAGATAAAACAAAACGTACATCCACATCAACTGAGTAGAAAACACTGTACCTGTGGTCTCTGATGAATTTTCAGTTTGGCTGGTACAAATCTTTATGTGTCCACCCATCAGCCACAGTCTTTCAGTTACAGGATAAGCGTGGTCTTGTCTTGATGGCGTGCATGTCTTGCTTTATGAATTCTTCCTTCCTCAATCATTATAGAAACTCAGAGAAATCATGTCAGGAAACTTCATGTGCATTTTCCTTCTCTTAAATATCTTTAGAACAGACATTTCATTCCAGGTTAAGTAACTATAGCATTGTTTTGAAAGGCCCAAATCAGCATATTAATTATCTTCCCATTTATTAAAAAAAAATAATATAAAATTGTACCTTATTCCTTAAGGACGTTCACATCACATTTTTCTGTTACACTCAATGAGTGATCCACTATCACAATCACACTTAAAGGCCATGTTGTCTTTGTAAGGACCAGAGACATTTTAGCATTAAGGGTCAGCGGGACACAACCCCACCAGTAATTTAAATTCTTAGTAAAATCTTCTTAACAACCTTAGCTTTGTTTTCTTTAGCACTTTCTTTTCCATTGTCTATCATATTCTCAATGCAATTACTTATCTGACAAATACTGCTACTTGTAGTATGTGAAACTGTCTTTGTGCCACGTTGGCGCTGCTTTCTGAGGTGCCCGGCGGCCCTGCCTCTGTTACAGTCCCTCTCCCCGATATGCCATATAACCTCCATTTTAAGTTTAAGACTTATGGCAACACACATGCATAATTTCATGAAAATTGGTTCAACCTCTTTGCTTATGGTTGTTGAACACTCAAGCAGAAAAGCAAACAGTTTACAATTTCATTTATTTTGATTAATTATTATTTTTTTTTATTATTATTTTATATTTTTTAACAGGGTGTAAGCAATCCACAATTTTGTTTTTAATATTTCTATTAGCACTGCAGTTTTGTGCAGCACAATGTCTTGTAATCAGTGCAATTCTGATGGTCATCTCCTCTCTCCGCTCCAAAGGTGGTCCCCATTGTAGTAAGGGCCATGATATTAAAGCTCCATCACTAAGCTGGAAAATTCAGGTGAGACATGCATGCACACACACACACGCACACACACACACACACACACGCACACACACACACACACACACATACATACACACACATACACACACACACAAGGGTGCAGAGGACACTGCAGGGCCAATCGGTCCAGTCCCTCAGCCAGAAACAGGCTCACTGCAACTGGCATGAAAACAATTTTACATAGTACAAGAAGCAGGATCTTCTAGGTTAGTAGTTACATTGAGCATATAATGGGACATTGGAAAACAAAGTGGTGAACATTTTATTAGTAAGTGAAATCACAGAAGGAAGCCTATTACTTATTTTGAGTAACGTGTCCCACCAATCCTCAATGTAGAATCACCACTGTCAATGTACCAGAAGTGACAGAATCTAATTTACAATAGGGATGTAGAGAGATAAAACCTATCATGGCAGCACCAGTCCATTACTGGCTATGCAGGCACACACTCAATTATTACAGGTGTACTTCGCCTTATAAAATATAAATTATGCACCTGTCTGAGACTCCTTCAGCATTGTGTCTTTAGAGAATCCTTGGGTACCGCTGGTTTGACTTTGTGTCGATTGAGCGGTTGTTCATGGAGTCACGAATGAGGCACATTACCTGCATTGTGAGGGAGCGGCAGTCACGCCACTACGGCCATGTGGTGTGATTCCCCCAGGGTGATCTGGCTTGGGTAGCTGGAACAGGCCAAGCGGATGCCCACGTAACACCTGGCTGTGGTAGGCAGATGGTCAATTCTGGAGGGTGGGACTGGACTGAGTGTCTGCCTGGGGGGTTGCCAACCAGGATCCTGAGCTGTTTCGTCGTGTGGTGAGCGCGGCAATGCACTGTACCAGTGTGTGCTCCCCAACTTGACTTGACATGAGATGTGGAACTCCTGAAAGGGATTTAATTTGTAATTTGTGCATATTTTATTTGATATTTTTTCCATCAGATTTTAGAGTCCATACATAATAAATGTTAAAGCACTTTTACATGCTGTTCAGTGTGCAACTGTAATGAGTTACATACTAGAAATACGTAGTTGACATGGTAATGAAAAATGAGTTTAAAAAAATAATGCCTTTCATCAGAAGCTGGTATAAAAGATCTATTGTGAGTCACATCCACCCAAACTGCATATAATTGAAGCTAATGTCACCAGTTCTGCATGTACTGATATCTTTTCATTAATAAAATGAAAATGCTTGTCTTTCTATAAGAATTAGACATATAATCAGGAATATAAGAACTGTGGTAGAAATTAACATTAATTACATAAAAAATATCTTCTATAAGGACAAGTTTGATAAAACCTCTTTGAGTCAGAAACCAGGCTGGAGAAAAGTTGTCCATTGTGTCTTTAATAATCTCTTACAGCAAGGGCTGAACAGGAGGCATTCATCGCAGCAATCTGTTACAAAATGATCAGAACGGTCAAAATAATAAGGGCAGAAGTCTATTTTATAAACCACTGAATGTACGTAACAGTGCTGACATTTACTCTGATTGGTTAGTTGGTTTACATAATAAAATAAAAGCCTATTTTATTGTACTCTTGTTCTTCTCCTATCCTTTAAGTTTAGCCATTACCCTTGCAGTCTCTGTGTATGTAACAACTGTCCAGTCTTGTTGTTTACGGGACATCTGCTGACCTCTTAATCATCCCCATTTATATTCTGTGTATGGCATCAGCCTTCCTCTGTTACAGCCTTGTCTTTTGTGTGCTTAACCATCTCAGGGATAACTTAATGACATATCTAAAACAAGTGGTTATATATTTCAATGTGCACTGCAAACCAAAACACTTAACTACTATTACTTCTATACCAGTGCCTCCCAAACTCGGTCCTGGTGACCCACCGTGGCTGCAGGTTTTTGTTCCAACCAACTTCCATTTTACATCAAACTCTTAGCCTAATTACGTGAGTCATTATTTCCCAGTTTCAGTGTTTTGGAGCCAATGTAGAAATTACAAACTAAGTTTGTTAGATTTTTATTAAAATATAATACGCAGTTATATAGGGACTATGTAGTCGTTAACAGTATTTTCAACCTAATTTTCATTCTGCTTTTCCAGGTGTTCTGGTTATTTAATTGATTGCTTAATAATTAGCAGGTCTGACACTTAAGTCGTCGCTGCTTTCATCATCCCGGGTGTTTATTATCACTATTAGGGTTACATGAAGGGAGCAAACTACACAGGAAAAGGGGAAAGTAATAGGAAAGCAATAAAAGGGAGTTAAGCATTTATAGGTTTAGAAAAAAACAGAAATATTTCTAAATGTCTTATAAATGCAAAAACCATACTGTTGTGTTTCCCTGAATGCAGAATAAGAGAAGAGTTAAAAAGACCAGCTGATTAAATGAGATCAGTTGTTATCGATTATTATCACCGATTGTGAATCTGCTGAGAACAAAAACCTGCAGCCACAGTGGGTCGCCAGGACTGAGTTTGGGAACCACTGCTCTAAATTATTCTCTTACACTCCCCCTTTGGGACTTCTTAAAGTCCCACTATATTTTGGTCTCAAGATGAGAGAAGGGGTGCCAGCTTTGAACAACCTGTGTTCCCTCGCACCACAGGGCACGCGTTCTTCAGTAACAATCCACTCACCCATCTTTTCCTCCTGATGGCTCAGAGACCAAACATCTCTAAAACTCTAAGGTCTAGTTTCCTACTTTAGGATTTGTAGCAGTAGTTAAGTATTTTGGTTTTCAGTGCACACTAAGATCTATAGCCATGTGTTTTAGATATGTCCTTAAGTTATCCCTGAAATGTTTAAGTGCAAAAAAGACAAGGATGTACAATAGGAAGGTTGATGTCATCCACAAAATGTACATGGGGATGATTAAGAGATCAGCAAATGTCCTGTAAGCAACAGAGTTACGCTTGTTAATGCAATCAAACATACCACCATCTTGAAAACGTGACACTTGATATTCAATTTAGACGTCTCTTATTGGACAATATACTTTAATAAAGACGTCAGGCTCAAGGTAGCCCATCAAGACAGTTAACATCAGCTTGGGAGGACATGCAAAGCTCACTTCAGGCTCCAGACAGCCACAGGTTCAGAGCACGTCATGACCCTTAATTGTATCTTTCAGTGTCACTTCTCTAACTACTCACCTCCTCTTGTGAGTGACTAGCACACGCAGTTTCCTTTACTGATTAAATGATACTTCCTATTAATGCTTGAGCCTTTCAGGAGTGAATTCCTTTCACTTATTTGGTATGCACGGCCCTGTCTTGATGTCTTGCTTAATGAATTCTTCCTTCCTCAAGCATTATACTGTAGAAACATGAAGAAATTGTGTCAGGAAACGTCATGTGCTTTCTACGTCTCTCAGACACCTTTAGTACGGACAACTCATTTCAGGTAGAGCAACTACAGCATAATCTGAACATCATTTGAAAAGTTAAAATCAGCATACTAATCATCATTCGATTTATTCAAATTAAATAATATAAAATTGTAGCTAATTCCTTAACAACATTGATGATATTTTTTTCTGTTACAGTGAACGGGTGGTCAACTATCATACTTAACGGACACATTGGTCTTTGTAAGAACCTGAGACATTTTAGCATTAAGGGTCACCAGGAGACAGTCCACTAAATGATGGGCAAAATAAGCAATAAGCTTCCCTTAGTAATTTTAAATTGTTATTAAAAGTTTTATAGCAACCCTCAGCTTTGTCTTCGTCATCAATTTTGTTTCTTTTTTCTATCATATACTCAATGTAATTACTAATTTGAAAAAAACTGTTTCTTCTGACGTGTGAAACTGTCTTTGTGCTGAGTGTTACAAGGCTGAGAGGCTGAACCAACTGGCCCTGCAGTGTCCTCTGTACCCTTGTGTGTGTGTGTGTGTGTGTGTGTGTGTGTGTGTGAGTGGGTGTGTGTGCGTGTGTGTGTGTGTGTGTGTGTGAGTAGGTGTGTGTGTGTTTGAGTGCGTGTGTGTGTGTCTGTGAGTGTGTGAGTGTGTGAGTGTGCGTGTGTGTGTGTGTTTGAGTGCGTGTGTGTGTGTGTGTGAGTGTGTGCGTGCATGTGCATGTGCACACGCATGTCCAACCTGAACTTTCCAGTTTAGCAATGGGACTTGAAGGTTGTCACCAATATTAACACTTTCCCAATTAAGCCTCTTCCCTTTAAGGTCACGTAGCACCCACCAGTAAAGAGAAATGAAAGTTCTAGGTCCATTTAATCCCTTAAAGGTAGCAACCTGTAATTATAAAAAAGGAATATATCATTCACAAGACAGCATTCTGTATCTTGGCTTTAAAACCACTGCTGAGAAGGACCGCCTTGTTATTGTGGCTTGTCCTTTTTCACCTCAAAGCCATTTGATCCTAAACTTGAGGTGTTGCCAATTCAACTTGCAGTGCCAGTTAAAGCCCATTTGGAACCATTGGTGCTGTTGATGGAAAGGAAAAGGAGTTAATTAGGAGCAAAAACTCATCAACAATTAAGAAAAGGGTTAGAATGAAAACCTGCAGCCACTATGGCCCTCCAGGACCAGACTTGGAGACTACTGCTGTAGTACAACCGGACTGAGAGCAACTCTCTTCTCTGTGGCTCTGGTTTAGTCTTAAGATAATTACATAAATGTTCCTTCTTCCCTTCCAGTACCAACAAAAATCCAATAAGTTCTTGGCAATACGAAACATTTTGCATATGACTTTAATCTATATACACCTTTTCTAATTTCAGAATTTGCGTCTCACATTCCCAGTTAAAGGTAAATTACCTTTGCAAGGCAGAGACAAATAGATTAAGTAATTTAAAATAGACACTCAAACTAACAAAATTCTTGTGTGTCACCATTGACATGGACAAAAAACACGAACTGCACAGAAAGGCCATTATTATACTAGAGCGTATGTTTCACAAAAAATACAAGAAATATAAAATGAATGCAAAGAGTATTGTATAAAATACATCCAGCATGGAGAAAACTACAATTCATACAAAAACTCCAAAGGTTTTGCTAAATGATGCAATCAGAATTCTGCCATTAAAGATTTGAGGTCTCACACATAAAATAAAAAAAAATCAAAAAACATCAGAGTTCTGTGAAATAAATGAAAAACTCCCTCTTAGAAAATAACTTCTGCCCACTTAAAGGCTGTGCTTTAGGGGTTCATTTCCTACGTTCCCCCAGCTCTGCCTTTTGTATCGTGGTAGTACATCACCGGCTCGTCCCTCACCGCCCCAATCTAAATGCCTAAAGCAAAATAAAGAAGGAAGAAGCACCAGATACAGAGGAGAGGAAAGATGAAGAAAATGTCTTCAAAAAATGAAAAGGGGGTGGCACTGGAAAAGACAGTAAAACAATTTCAATCACTGCAACATGGCGCAGAAATGTGTAAGAAAATTAATGAACTCTAAGTGAGGGATTGCTGCAGATTTTTTTTAATTTTAAAAGATTTTTTCCTTTTCATATAAAAGACGTTTTCAATCCTTTTGATTATGATTTGGAGGTTTTGAGAAGCCAAGACTCTTATTCAAGTATTTATTATATTTTCAAAGCCAATTGAACATTGTTGCCTTTATTTTACAAGTTTCTGACTAGTTTGTTTTAAATCCATTTTGTGCTGCCGTTGTCACGATACCAAGTCACGTTGTTAGGGGCGTGGTCACATAGGCCACAGCCTCAATGTCAATTAAAGAAAGGGGCGTGAAATACGGCAGTCCTTAAAGCACAGGTGCCAACTCACTTTCCAAAGTTGCCCACTAGAGGGGAAAATCACCGTAAGAAAAAACAACAAGAAACCCAAGGGGCCAACACAAATCCTGATAAAAGTAAAAGGTTTATTTTCATAGAAGTGATGGCCAGGTAGGAAGTAAGTAAATAACGTGAGGTAAATAACATTAGATCTGGCTTTTATGTAAGTAACATATAAATGTTAATGTTTTGGGCACATGCACTGTCCTTTGTATGTAAGAGCCGGATCGAATGTTATTTACCTATTTACCTTTATTTATTTACTTACTTCCTACAGCGTAAAGTCACAAGTAGAGTTCAGGGCTTCCCATGTACATATACAAAGTATGAACCGTCGTCATGATCTGAGTTTACCTCTGTTATAGCGCGTCTTTATGTGAAAACAGCAGTGTCAGATGGGGGGTGGGGGAGTTGGGATCGTGAATGCGGCTGAAAGAATAAAACTGAATAAAAAAAACAAAGCTAACCTTTACAAGTATCATAAATTACACTGGCTGTTATAGACTGGAATCAAATATATGTTTTTATTCTAAAATAATAAGAATAATCACTTCACAAAACGGATTCCTCCGGGATTGAACCTGTGAAGTTTTGATTATCAGTCAACACTTGATACTGTTGTGCCACCAAAGCAATCGTAGCAAATACGTGTCGATATCGGACCCTATAACGCGGATTCTTATTTTGCAGTTATATACTTGAATAGAAGCGCACTTGTTCTATTATATTTGTACTTTCCGTGAAAGTGTTTCTTTGATTTTTGGACTTTAGGCTTCACACATTATACACTTCATGTCTACATTTTGTCAATTATTACTAAAACATGAAAAACGTTTCTGTTTTAACAACGTTTTTACATAGATTGTTGTAGACACAGAACACACATGAAATGCAAGTGTTCCAAATAACGATATAGTATTTATAAAAGGTGTCATTTTGCTTGACTTCTCACTCTAAACAACACCAAGCAACTCAGGGTAAACAGACCTGAGCTGAGAAAACTATGCGGGGTGGGAGATGTGATAGCAGGCTGCTTGCTGTTTGCTGCTTATCAACACATTTACAGGACAAAAGACGCTGATGGAGAGGTGAGAAGTGATTTAAGGTGGGACGGATCTACAAGTCTTTTCGTAGGCTCTGGTAATTTTAGTGTTAAAGGATAGAAGCAAAAAATACTTCATATATAAAGAAGTTATTTAATAATCAAAAAGTAGCAGAGTAAGGCAGGGAAAAAAGAAAAAAATAAGGCAGAAAGTGTTTCCCTAAAAAAAGGAAACCTAAAGCAAACAAGGCCAGTCTGAAATTCAATGATAAAATCCAGAAAACAGAAACACAAATCCAGAAAATCCGAACAGTACTTAAAATAATGACCCTAACTCCACAATCAATAATGTTTCTCTGAGGAACCTTAGACCTCAGCCAGAGTATGTAAAGAATGAGGGTGGTCTTTTAGCAGTGACATCATGGTGACCCACCCACAGAACACAAGGTATACAATATGTGCAAACACTAAGCCATAGAAACATACACATAATACGCATGTAGCTGCTGGTAGGTAAGGCAGGATCAGGCATGAGTCAGTCAAACACGTACCAAAAGAAACTTCTCAGCCCAAAAAAGTTAGTTTTAAAAAATTTAAAATTTAAGGCAAACAGTCCACACAAGAATAGAGAACAGTTGTTACACACTTAGAATAAAAGGCAAGAAAGGAAAAATGTGTTTTCTTTAAACTTAACTTTTTCTTGTTAAACTTCAATTGTATTCTATACTTAAAGATGAGTCATTTCTCTGTGCTTTACTTCACATTCGGTACGTCCTAAACGAACGACGCTGCACGTACAACTGAGCACGTTTGAAACCGTGTGCCCTCCATGCCTTACTTGGTCGCTAATTGAGACTAATCTGTAGTCAAACTCTGTCATTCCTCCTGTGTTGTAAACATACATTGGGCTACATTGGGCTCTATTATCCACAATTCAAATACAAAATTGATTTTCTATCCTGTAATTATCTCAGCTGTACAGCAAACACACACCACCAAGCTGATGTTTGTAAAACAAACGTTTTTTGTGAGTAAGCTTTCAAAATGTACATACTTTAAGATTAAATAATATGGACTTGCTCAACGTCACAAACTGTATGTAGCCTTGCAGTTTCCAGTATTATATTTATCCCTTTAAACTCAGATCCATTGTTTCAGCGGAGTGGTGGCTCTGAGGCTTAGGGATCTGCACTGGCAATCAGAAGGTTGTCAATTCAAATCCTGTAAATGCTAAAAAGTGACTGTACTTCGTTGGACCCCTGAGCAAGGCCCTTAACCTGCAATTGCTCTGTCCTGGGTATGATGTTAATCCGCATCCATCCCTGCAAGCAGGTCCTCCAATTAACAGGGAAAACTTGGGGATTGGTGACAGGATTGGCACTCCAGCCACCATAAAAAACCTCACGCTCTTCCACTCCACCTGAACTAGTGTGGTGCTGAGGTGTCACCCGTTGCATGGCTGCACTCGGGTCCTAATCTGGGATCCTGAGTTGGTTTGTCATGTGGTGGGTGCAGCAATGCACTGTATCAGCGTGTGGTCCTAACCTTATTTTTTTAGACCCACTGGCTATTATCTACTACACGGGAGGGCTGTTTCACTTTCAAATGACACCACATTGTTTTCCACATCCTATATTTCAGAATTTTTCTCTATTTTTTCTTGTAAAGACGTTTTTGAATATAGCAACTAATGATGTCATAATTTGGATACACAGTATAATTTCTTTACCAGCTATAAATATTATGATAGAGTAGAACCTGCCCTTCAAAATGATACATAAGCCCTGAGTCTTCAACAATGGATATGCATGCTATGGAAAACAATAAAAGGGAAGAAAATGAATCCTGTTTTTCCTACTGCTTCAGAACAGTAAAACCAGACATTACTCGTAGATATTTTATAACAGTTTTTTTTCTTGGTGTCCCCAGTACATTCATTGACACTTCAATAGTGTTTAGCAGCTTGTTCCAACACCTATGGAAATAAGAATAACATTCAAAGTCTATTTTTTGTTTTTTGGTAAAACACCACTGAATGTTTGAAACTTATTCTGCTGTGACATATGTGTACAACATAACTAATTCTACTGCTGTACGCATTCTGAAGGAGAAGTGTCTGACCATTACTTTGAGGGTCAGAACATGAATATCGAGTGAAGGATGATAAAGTTATAACCAGTTAAAGTGGCAGAAAAATGGCCCAAAATAAGGCCGAATTTAAAGGGTTAAAATCACCGCCTTCGTGACAGCCGGCTGTGTGGCTTTTGCTTGGTCAGCGCACAGAGAATTGTGTTGTAAACGACATTCTGCTAACGTACCTTTACAAACATGGTTACTCCAATTGTTGCATTTTTTGTTTCATATTAAAGTTTTGCATGAGGTTTTGTTTTTTACTTAAACTGCATTGTATACATAAATGTATGCCAGGCTATAGGCTTGTCGGTGTGGTGTTTATGGTATAAAAAATGAAGTGACCTTTGCTCCTGTTCAGCTCTGTATAAACATATTCTAAGATGAAGAATTTAAAAAATGACCAAAAGAAACTGGCTGAGCTTTGGGAGGAGTGGAAACTGCAGGTTTTATCTTTGTATTTTAGTGTATCGGGTCTCTCCACATTAAACTTCCCTTTGATTTTTTTAATTAAATAAATGCAATCTACTTTGCATTTTTTATCTGTTCGGTGTGACATTTATATTTCATTTGATAAAAGCACACAGAGGATTGAATTGTTCTGACTGCTGAATTGAACATCTGTACAGTCTGGGGTCTCTAACCTACCTTAAGTGTATTTCTTTTTTTTCTGGATATTTTTTGAATGATTATTTTACATATTGTTTCAAAAATTGTTTTGTCGAATTATTTGGAATGTATGTTGTAAGAGCCATTTGTTTGTTAAGTTGAAATAAGTATTTTCTTAGTCATGTTAAATGTTTTGCCTATATATTAGTGCGTAGTCTATTATAACCCCCACAAGCTGAATTGAATTGCTATATCCTAACTATTTCTTGTCCCACAAACTTTACAACACAGGAGAAATGACGGAATTTGATGTTTTATATTGCTGCACGCGTGTGGTATGGGAGTGCCTCCAAGACTTTAACCAATGGAGAGGAGGGCGATGTCGGGGAGGGACAGTGACATCACTTCCGCCCGCCTTACAGAAGCCCCGCCTCTTTCACCACAGGAGCTATATAACCAACTGAGAACCTGTAAACCAGTGACTGATACTGATGTACCATACAAGCACCTGAGGACCAGCTACAGTGGGATTGTAACCCTCATTTCTGTATCTTTTTGTTTTGAATATAGACAAGAGTAAACGGTGTCACAAGTTGACTCTTTATGTTGTATCACTGTCCTTCCTTTACAATATTTTACATTGTTTGATTGAACTGCGAGGGAAATAGTCGTAGCTGGGATTGATACACAGGGAATTCAAATTATTAAAACCAAATTGTTAACCACAAGCCAATGGCCAGATGAAAGTGAAGATCAAAACTCTAACACATCTTCTCCTAGCAAATCTTCAGTTTATTGTGAAATTTCCCTGTCTTTATTATTTTATACTTTATTATTTTATGGCTGCGGTGGGATGGCGCCCTGCTCGGGGTTTGTTTCCTGCCTTGCGCCCTGTGTTGGCTGGGATTGGCTCCAGCAGACCCCCGTGACCCTGTAGTTAGGATATAGTGGGCTGGATAATGGATATATGGATGGATTATTTTATGGTATCTTGTGGGTCTGCTCAAGTTTTCACAGAGTTTGAACACTTGCTATCATGGCTGCTGTGATGCAATGCCATCACCTGTGATGGTCGATACAAAAATATTAAAAACAGAAATAACAATAATGTTCAAGAATTTAATGGATTCCTCATAGGAGACGACAGAAACAGCTCACAAATGCTAAACCAGCCTTCAAAAGAAGGAAGCCGCTTGGAAAAATGAAAAGAGCTACATGACATGTGGATGACAAGGACGTTAATGTGAAATGAAAGATGATCAGACACTGGAAAGGATTGATTCAGTGACCTTATGCTACATACTACATGCAGATGCAAGTAATTAAGAAAATAAGATATTAGGACTTTTCGTTATAACTGTGGAAGATAAATCATAAAAGAATCCTTAATTGAGGTAATGGGGAATTTTACAAACTGTTAGAATCTCATCAGAAGACAATGAATTTTATATTATCTCATTAGCTCTGTTATTATTGGTTACAATCCCATTTCAAAATGCCTCATTTGTTTCAGTTCATTTTTGGAAACATTTTTGCCATTATAAATATTTGTTTTTATTTTTGTGACATCACAGCAACGCTACCTTGTTTCCCATTTTTTCCTGAGGCTGAGTCTCAGTCCTTTACCAAAACCAGCTTTATTCAACTCGAAACAGGAACAGTTTCTTAGCTTATTTATTGCAGTGGGAGCTGCCACTCTCCTATACATAGACACAGCAAACGTGCAGAGTCGGGGCCAGATCAGTGGCCAAGTTATACTGTTCCCTGCATTTCTGATGTTCCTTGCATCACCAATCGGTGACAGGCTCTTATAACGAGACCGCGATTGGCTCAGAGTTTTTTCCACCGCGATACAGTATGCTGCAGCACAGCGAACCTGCAGTTGTCTCGGCAATGGACAAGCAGCCCTCCATGGACGCTGCAATTGAGCTTCGGCGTGTCATCCTGTTGAGGAGGGGGTCCCAAAACAGTTCGGAAACCTCACACTGCGTTGCTCTTGAATGTCACTACTTGCACATTTTTTGTAAATGTTTCTTTTTGGGTTTGTCCGTTTTTTTGGGTTTTTTTCCCACCACAAATGTAGAACGTAGTTTCACTTTAAATTTTTGGCTTGTTATTTTGTTTTATCTTCAGGTTTTGGAATTGCCTTAATGCCATCTTGTTTTAGGTGGGCACCACCATTTTGATGTTTGTTGTCACAGTGCAGCAGTTAGGCAGCATGGCTCTGAAGTCACGCAGTGTGACGTCATTGACACGACGATATTTAGTTTAAGTCAGAATTGACTTAAAGGAATACTCCACTCAAAAATGTGATTTCTTTTCATATATTACTTACCCCTTGTAGTTTGTAGTGATGGCTGAAAAAAATCTGTACTCTCATGTTTTCCTGCAGATAAGACTCTTGAAACGAGTGGATCAGGGAAATCTTCAAAACGTCAGTCTCATATGTCTTCTGTTTCCTGTTTATGATGTGCACTGATTTTTCCAAAGGTATCTGATTAGCACTATTTTAGCAAAAAATGTATTTGGAGAATACAACTGGATAACTGACATGTGGTTTATGCTACACGTGTAACATGAGATTTTTTTTTCTATTTTCCACGATTGCTTTTCACAATATTTTGATGTGTGTAATTGTAAATACTACTTAAGATTGTGCTGTGGTTATGTTAACATCTAAGTTTCTGAATAAAAACATCACTCCTTACATTTGCTATAGTTGTTTAGGTTAAGATTTTGGCTATGAATTTTGAATTGCATATTTGGTCCGATGAATAAATTCCCTGACAATTCTGCCATTGTGCCTTCATTCAATGGTCCATCACTGCAGGACTCCCGCCAATTATTATTTAAGATGGTGTTGCCTTATGTTACGTATGAATGCAATGAATGAACCTGTCAGGCATTTGCAGCGTCATGTCCACAGACAACCACAGCAAATCTGCAGTCAAATGACATAAAGCAAGGCGAAGGAGTAAGAAGAAACAAAGGATTCAAATTAATATCAGAGTAACAAACTGGAAGAAAATGCAAATACCAGTGTAAGAGTGGCATTAAAGGCGTCCACATCCTGATGATATAGGGTTTAATTTTTGACATCTTACACCACACAAGGTTAAAAGATTATTACTAATGAGTCACATTTGCTAATGCTCTCTACCACTAAGTGACTTAAATATTCTAAAAGCTAAAAAGAGGAGTTAAAACGTTCAAGGAGACATCGGGGATAAATCCCTGAAAAACTACGCACAAGATCAAAACATACACGGACTGTGTGAAGGAGTATGTCTGCTCCAATAAAAATATGTCATGGGAGCCATGAGTGGACACACTCAGCACCGGCTCTGGCAATGGTGTACAATTCTAAATGCGTTGCCTGTTACTTTATGAAATACTTTTCAAACTATTTGGACTTGTTAAGTGTGGGACCTGGAAAAAAGACAACGGCAGTATCTGGATGGGTGCCAGCATAGTGAATAAATCAACGTCTTTTGTTCTAAGGACTGCGTTCTGCATCACCTAAGTGAGATTCTATTTTTAAACTTGTGTCTTAAGATATTTTTAAAGTTGCAGACTGTTTCATAAATTTGCCAGAGTCTGTTAATTTTTGTTTAAGGCTTGAGCACTGACTTGACACTCATAAGAGCAAACTTAATAGCAGACCTTCATACCGACAGTGCAGTGTCGGACCTGCAGTGGATTCGTGTCGATTATTAATAGACGTTATGTTTATGCAGCCCAATTCCAAAAAGTTTCACACTGCACACATTTTAGCCTTCCAGCAATCTCCCTATCTGTGATTTAAACATGTCTTTCCAGTAGAGCAGAACTAGACACTATGATGGTAGAACAAACACAGGCTACCTAGTTTGGATAGGCGGAGTGGTGGCTCTGAGGCTCGGGATCTGCACTGGTAATCAGAAAGTTCGAATCCCATAAATGCCAAAAGGAACTCTGCTCTGTTGGGCCCTTGAGCAAAGCCCTTAACCTGCAATTGCTGAGCGCTTCGAGTAGTAGGAAAAGCGCTATAAAAATGCAAAGAATTATTATTATTATTATTATTATCTATTTCGGGGGCATACATTGCAAATAAAATATTCTATGGCACAGAAAGCCAGTTTGGAATTGACCATCTGCCTAACTTGTCTTTGGACTATGAGTTAAACTCAAAAAAAAACACCCAGAATGGACCCTCACTCTCCCCAGTGAAACTAGCCCAGCAAGCACCTGAGCAGAGGTCCAAGTGAGCAATGCTGTTCATAACTTACAGGAGACTCGAAAAGGGTCACACGGTTAGACCTGTATGGGGTGTGCACTCTCAGCACGCAGAAACAAGACACCCAGGTATGAACTAAAGCAATGAAACTGTTTGTCATGTTGGGATTACAGAAGGCATCTGCACAAGGCTGATATTTATTCTGGGCTTGTGATGATACTGTGTCTCTGACCCTGTGATCATATTTACAGCAATGGCAAGCCATCTAAAAACAAAAGACCACCACTGATCCTGACAGATGTTCCGTAACTTGTCTGGAAGTAAAATGGAGGAGAGAGTGAAAGCTGCTTTGTGTTAGCAACAAAATTGAGGTGAAGGTTAACTGGCGGGAGGAAGAGGCCTGGATGATGACAGAGAGACAAAGGGAGGGTAGTTTGGTGGGCAGTTGGAGGAGCCAGCCCACCTAGTAGAGCTGAGCAGATCATGCTTTACTGTACTGACTACACTTGGCAGCAGTTGTTTTAAATGATGGAATCAGGAGACAGAACAAAGTTGGGGAAAGTAAGCTAAAATAAAGCAATCAGGCAGGCAGGCAAGAATCTAACAGACTAAACACAGAGCGTAATGACAAAAAAGCAAAGTGAAAAATGAAAGCAAGACCAAAAATCAGAATAATGCATGCTAAAAAGAGAGGTGTAAAATATAGTTAGGAAAGACTGTGAAACCAAAAAACCTTTCAAATAAAAATAAAAACAAACAACAAGCAATTATCCAAACAATTATATATAAATTAGCCGTGCTACCCTTCTAAGAAGGAGTTGACATCTAAGTTATCAACGTAGACCTCAGTGTTAATGTTTGCAGTGCACCATCTATTAGAATGTATTTTGTAATCAAGTAACAAAGTGCCCTGCATTTCTCAATGCCACATATGGTGCATCACAAACATTTTTAATAATGAAACGCAACACTACAAATGTTTGCAATGTGCCTCCTGTTGGAATGACAAATGCAGTGCATATGTTTCTGTTATATTCCATTTGGTATAGGATTTGTAAACACAGTGTTAATGTCTGTGATGCATCTTCTGATGGAATGACAATTGCAATGCTTTTTATTGGTACAAATGTTTGTGATGCACCGTATGTGGCACTGAGAAATGCAGTGCACTTTATTACTAGATTACAAAATGTATCTATTATATAAAAAAATTTTGGGTCGGGACGTGATCATCTTGAGGAGACACTTTGAAGTCCCGTGAGGCTGCTTGCACGTCACGCCCTACTTACAAACAATTTCTCAGAGAAACTTTAACGACCCACGAGACAAGGAAGTGAGACAACAGGACAGCTGCTGTACAAGCTTTTAAATGATCGATGCGTAGCATGACATGCAGATCATGCAGCATGGCAGCAGAAAGCAGACAGCCAGCAGATGATCCTTCTGCATCTCCTTAGCATGTGTTCATCCCCCTTCACAACGCAAGTGGCAAATATGCAAAGAGGCTTGCGTTAAGTGCGCCCCCCCCTGAGGTTGAGGGGTGGACGAGCGTAGCGAGTAGGAAGCAAATCCTCCTAGTGTGTATATATATATATATATATATATATATATATATAT